>NW_026280278.1:0-9356 GCF_023373465.1 Oncorhynchus keta | reverse complement strand
CACGCACTCTCACCAGTCACACGCACGCTCACCAGCCACACACACACCGGTCATCTACAGTGACATCATCGGTCTCACAACTCTGTCAGCACAAAGACGTGGTTTACAGCTGAACGACAGGCTGGGACTGCACTACCCCCTACAGTCTGTCTTCATACAGGGCTGTTTCTCCCACTCCGTAAGCCCCCCAGGCAGCACTTCAGCGCCCCACTGTTGCACTACACCACTCCACCAAGCCCAAGGCTGTGTTTTTCTTAGGATCTCTGCCCGTGCGAGGTTCAAACTGTACCGTCACCCTACCAAGTGACTGTACTACACGTTCCGTATTGCTGAAGCCCCCATTTCTACTGGCATCGATGACAAGATAGCACACCCTCCTTTTCTCAGAGCGTTCCTGGTAGCCAGTTTTGTTTTGAGAAGTCTGTCTGAGGATAACTGGTGTGAAGAACACAACCATCCCTGTTGTGGGTAGAGGACCCTGTATCGCCTGATCGGTTGAGTGAACAGACCTCTCTACTGAAAAGGACTAAGCCTCTGTTCAATCAATCAATCAATCAAATGTATTTAAAAGCCCTTTTACATCAGCTGATGTCACAAAGTGCTTGTACAGAAACCCAGGCTGAAACCTCAAACAGCAAGCCATGCAGGTGTAGAAGCACGGTGGCTAGGAAAAACTCCCCAGAAAGACAGGAATCTAGGAAGAAACCTAGAGAAGAACCAGGCTCTGAGGGGAGGCCAGTCCTCTTCTGGCTGTGCCAGGTGGAGATTATAAGAGTACATGGCCATAAAGGCCAGATTGTTCTTCTGATTGTTCACTGTCCTCTACAGTTCCCCTCACTTATCACTAACCAGTACCTCCTCTCTCACTCTCTCTCTCTCTCTCTCTCTCTCTCTCTCTCTCTCTCTCTCTCTCTCTCTCTCTCTCTCACTCTCACTCTCACTCTCACTCACTCTCACTCTGTCTCTCACTCTCACTCTGTCTCTCACTTCCACTCTCACTTCACTTCACTCTGTCTCTCACTCTCACTCTCACTCTCACTCACCTCACTCTCACTCTCACTCTACTCTGTCTCTCACTCTCACTCTACTCTGTCTCTCACTCTCTACTCTGTCTCTCACTCTCTCTGTCTCTCTGTCTCTCTGTCTCTCTCTTCCTCTCTCTTCCTCTTCCTCTCTTCCTCTCTCTTCCTCTCTTCCTCTCTTTCCTCTCTGTCTCCTGCTTCTCTCTCTCACTCTCTCGCTCTTTTCTCTCGCTCTTTCTCTCGTTCTTTCTCTCGCTTCTCTGCTCTTTCTCGCTCTCTGTTATCTCGCTCCTCTCTGCTCTCGTTATCTCGCTTCTCTCTGTCTCGTTATCTCGCTCTCTCTGTCTCGTTATCTCGCTTTCTCTGTCTCGTTATCTCGCTCTCTCGTCTCGTTATCTCGCTCTCTCGTTCTCTCGCTTCTCTCTCCGCTATCTCTCTCTCGTTATCTCGCTCTCTCTCGTTCTCTCTCTCTCTCGTTTCTCGTCTCTCTCTCGTTCTCTCGCTCTCTCTCTCTCTGTTTCTCTTTCTCTCTCTCTCTCTCTCTCCTCTGTTTCTCTTTCTCTCTCGCTCTCTCTCTCTCCCTGTGTGTTTCTCTTTCTCTCTCGCTCTCTCTGTCTCTCTCCCTCTGTTTCTCTTTCTCTCTCTCTTTCTCTCTCTCCCTCTGTCTCTCTCTCTTTCTGCAGCATCGGACAACAGCCAGCGGTTTCAGGAAACGTGTTTTGCGTTCGCACTAACGCCGCAGCAAGTCCAACAGATTAGCAGCTCAATGTAAGAGACACTTAAACCCTCTGCTCTACCATGTACCCTACCTACCCTCTACCCTACCATGTATCCTGTACTACCATGTACCCTATCAACGTACCCTGCCTACCCTCTACCCTGCCATGTATCCTCTCCTACCATGTACCCTATCAAGGTACCCTACCTACCCTCTACCCTACCGTGTACCCTATACTACCAATGTACCCTACCAATGTACCCTACCAATGTACCCTGCCTACCCTCTACCCTACAATGTACCCTATACTACCATGTACCCTACCTATCCTCTACCCTACCAACGTAGCCTACCTACCGTCTACCCTACCATGTACCCTATACTACCAACGTACCCTGCCAACATACCCTGCCTACCCTCTACCCTGCCATGTATCCTCTCCTACCATGTACCCTATCAAGGTACCCTACCTACCCTCTACCCTACCGTGTACCCTATACTACCAATGTACCCTACCAACGTACCCTACCTATCCTCTGCTCCTACCAACGTAGCCTACCTACCTTCTACCCTACCATGGACCCTATACTACCAACGTACCCTACCAACATACCCTACCTACCTCTACCCTACCATGGACCCTATACTACCATGGACCCTATCACCTACCCTACCTATCCTCTACCCTACCAACGTACCCTACCTACCCTCTACCCTACCAACGGACCCTTCCTACCCTCTACCCTACCATGTACCCTACCTACCCTCTATCCTACCATGTCCCGTATACTACCACACCCTATACTACCATGTACCCTACCAACCCTCTACCCTACCAACGTACTCTATATTACCAATGTACCCTACCAACCCTCTACCCTACCAACGTACCCTATACTACCATGTACCCTACCAACCCTCTACCCTACCAACGTACTCTATACTACCATGTGCCCTACCTACCCTCTACCCTACCAACGTACCTCTACCTACCCTCTACCCTACCATATACACTTTACTACCATGTACCCTATTCTACCATGTACCCTACCAACCCTCTACCCTATCAACCCTCTACTCTACCATGTACCCTACCAACCCTCTACCCTACCAACCCTCTACCCTACCATGTACCCTACCAACCCTCTACTCCTACCATGTACCCTACCAACCCTCTACTATACCATGTTACCCTACCAACCCTCTACCCTACCAACCCTCTACCCTACCAACCTCTACCATACCATGTACCCTACCAACTCCTCTACCCTATCAACCCTCTACCCTACCATGTACCCTACCAACCCTCTACCCTACCAACCCTCTACCCCACCATGTACCCTACCAACCCTCTACCCTACCATGTACCCTACCAATCCTCTACCCTACCAACCCTCACTCCCACCATGTACCCTACCAACCCTCTACCCTACCATGTACCCTACCGACCCTCTACCCTACCATGTACCCTACCAACCCACTACCCTACCAACCCTCTACCCTACCATGTACCCTACCAACCCTCTACCAACCCTCTACCCTACCATGTACCCTACCAATCCTCTACCCCACCATGTACCCTACCAACCCTCTACCCTACCATGTACCCTACCAACCCTCTACCCTACTACCAACCCTCTGCCCTACCATGTACACGACCAACCCTTTTAATGTCCGTCTGTGTTTTTCAGGGACATCTCGGGGACCAAATGTGACTTCACAGTACAAGTTCAATTACGGTCAGTTGATAGAACTCCTTGTTCTACTTCTAGTAGGATTATATTAACCACTATGTAGGTCCTGATTAATATATATCCTCCCACTATACTACAACCACTATGTAGGTCCTGATCAATATATATCCTCCCACTATACTACAACCACTATGTAGGTCCTGATCAATATATATCCTCCCACTATACTACAACCACTATGTAGGTCCTGATTAATATATATCCTGATCAATATATATCCTGATCAATATATATCCTCCCACTATACTACAACCACTATGTAGGTCCTGATTAATATATATCCTGATCAATATATATCCTGATCAATATATATCCTCCCACTATACTACAACCACTATGTAGGTCCTGATCAATGTATATCCTCCCACTATACTACAACCACTATGTAGGTCCTGATCAATATATATCCTCCCACTATACAACAACCACTATGTAGGTCCTGATCAATATATATCCTCCCACTATACTACAACCACTATGTAGGTCCTGATCAATATATATCCTCCCACTATACTACAACCACTATGTAGGTCCTGATTAATATATATCCTGATCAATATATATCCTCCCACTATACTACAACCACTATGTAGGTCCTGATCAATATATATCCTCCCATTATACTACAACCACTGTGTGGTCATGATCAATATATATCCTCCCACTATACTACAACCACTGTGTGTCATGATCAATATATATCCTCCCACTATACTACAACCACTATGTGGCTGTTACCATTATTTATACTAGACAGAGGAAATGGCTGAAAATTGAAATTACTGTTACCATGATTTATACTAGACAGAGGAAGTGACTGTTACCATGATTTATACTAGACAGAGGAAGTGACTGTTATCATGATTTATACTAGACAGAGGAAGTGACTGTTACCATGATTTATACTAGACAGGAAGTGACTGTTACCATGATTTATACTAGACAGAGGAAGTGACTGTTACCATGATTTATACTAGACAGAGGAAGTGACTGTTACCATGATTTATACTAGACAGAGGAAGTGACTGTTACCATGATTTATACTAGACAGAGGAAGTGACTGTTACCATGATTTATACTAGACAGAGGAAGTGACTGTTACCATGATTTATACTAGACAGAGGAAGTGACTGTTACCATGATTTATACTAGACAGAGGAAGTGACTGTTACCATGATTTATACTAGACAGAGGAAGTGACTGTTACCATGATTTATACTAGACAGAGGAAGTGACTGTTACCATGATTTATACTAGACAGAGGAAGTGACTGTTACCATGATTTATACTAGACAGAGGAAGTGACTGTTACCATGATTTATACTAGACAGAGGAAGTGACTGTTACCATGATTTATACTAGACAGAGGAAGTGACTGTTACCATGATTTATACTAGACAGAGGAAGTGACTGTTACCATGATTTATACTAGACAGAGGAAGTGACTGTTACCATGATTTATACTAGACAGAGGAAGTGACTGTTACCATTATTTATAATAGACAGAGGAAATGGCTGAAAATTGAAATTACTGTTACCATGATTTATACTAGACAGAGGAAGTGACCGTTACCATGATTTATACTAGACAGAGGAAGTGACCGTTACCATGATTTATACTAGACAGAGGAAGTGACCGTTACCATGATTTATACTAGACAGAGGAAGTGACTGTTACCATGATTTATACTAGACAGAGGAAGTGACTGTTACCATGATTTATACTAGACAGAGGAAGTGACTGTTACCATGATTTATACTAGACAGAGGACATGGCAGAGGAAGTGACTGTTACCATGATTTATACTAGACAGAGGAAGTGACTGTTACCATGATTTATACTAGACAGAGGACATGGCTGTTCTCAGTGCTAGCTGTGGTCTAAGGCTCTGCGTCTCAGTGCTAGCTGTGGTCTAAGGCTCTGCATCTCAGTGCTAGCTGTGGTCTAACGCTCTGCGTCTCAGTGCTAGCTGTGGTCTAAGGCTCTGCGTCTCAGTGCTAGCTGTGGTCTAAGGCTCTGCGTCTCAGTGCTAGCTGTGGTCTAAGGCTCTGCGTCTCAGTGCTAGCTGTGGTCTAAGGCTCTGCGTCTCAGTGCTAGCTGTGGTCTAAGGCTCTGCGTCTCAGTGCTAGCTGTGGTCTAAGGCTCTGCGTCTCAGTGCTAGCTGTGGTCTAAGGCTCTGCGTCTCAGTGCTAGCTGTGCCACTAGAGATTCTGGGTGAGATTCTGGATGAGACGAGACTAACTACCAATTGGATACCACGGAATTGGGGAGAAAAATACAAAATATATATATTTTGTCAGGTAAAATTGCCAGTACTAAAATATTCCGAAGATAATTTCCACCAGAAGGCAAAATTATTTTGAAAAATGTTGTTTGCAATGAGGATGGAAACATAACCCTGACATCTGTCTTAGAGAGGGGTTAGGGGTGGAAACATAACCCTGACATCTGTCTTAGGGGTAGAAACATAACCCTGACATCTGTCTTAGGGGTAGAAACATAACCCTGACATCTGTCTTCTGTAGCTCAGTTGGTAGAGCATGGCGCTTGTAACGCCAGGGTAGTGGGTTCAATTCCCGGGACCACCCATACGTAGAATGTATGCACACATGACTGTAAGTCGCTTTGGATAAAAGCGTCCGCTAAATGGCATATATATATGTATATTATATATATATATATATATATATATATATATAACCCTGACGGAGGGGTTAGGGAGTGGAAACATAACCCTGACATCTGTCTTAGGGGTGGAAACATAACCCTGACATCTGTCTTAGGGGTGTAAACATAACCCTGACATCTGTCTTAGGGGTAGAAACATAACCCTGACGGAGGGGTTAGGGAGTGGAGAAACAACCCTGACATCTGTCTTAGGGAGTGGAAACATAACCCTGACATCTGTCTTAGGGGTGGAAACATACAGTGCCTTGCGAAAGTATTCGGCCCCTTGAACTTTGCGACCTTTGCCACATTTCAGGCTTCAAACATAAAGATATAAAACTGTATTTTTGTGAAGAATCAACAAGTGGGACACAATCGTGAAGTGGAACAACATTTATTGGATATTTCAAACTTTTTAACAAATCAAAAACTGAAAAATTGGGCGTGCAAAATTATTCAGCCCCCTTAAGTTAATACTTTGTAGCACCACCTTTTGCTGCGATTACAGCTGTAAGTCGCTTGGGGTATGTCTCTATCAGTTTTGCACATCGAGAGACTGACATTTTTCCCATTCCTCCTTGCAAAACAGCTCGAGCTCAGTGAGGTTGGATGGAGAGCATTTGTGAACAGCAGTTTTCAGTTCTTTCCACAGATTCTCGATTGGATTCAGGTCTGGACTTTGATTTGGCCATTCTAACACCTGGATATGTTTATTTTTTAACCATTCCATTGTAGATTTTGCTTTATGTTTTGGATCATTGTCTTGTTGGAAGACAAATCTCCGTCCCAGTCTCAGGTCTTTTGCAGACTCCATCAGGTTTTCTTCCAGAATGGTCCTGTATTTGGCTCCATCCATCTTCTCATCAATTTTAACCATCTTCCCTGTCCCTGCTGAGGAAAAGCAGGCCCAAACCATGATGCTGCCACCACCATGTTTGACCGTGGGGATGGTGTGTTCAGGGTGTTGCTTTTACGCCAAACATAATGTTTTGCATTGTTGCCACAAAGTTCAATTTTGGTTTCATCTGACCAGAGCACCTTCTTCCACATGTTTGGTGTGTCTCCCAGGTGGCTTGTGGCAAACTTTAAACTATACTTTTTATGGATATCTTTAAGAAATGGCTTTCTTCTTGCCACTCTTCCATAAAGGCCAGATTTGTGCAATATACGACTGATTGTTGTCCTATGGACAGAGTCTCCCACCTCAGCTGTAGATCTCTGCAGTTCATCCAGAGTGATCATGGGCCTCTTGGCTGCATCTCTGATCAGTCTTCTCCTTGTATGAGCTGAAAGTTTAGAAGGACGGCCAGTTCTTGGTAGATTTGCAGTGGTCTGATACTCGCTTCCATTTCAATATTATCGCTTGCACAGTGCTCCTTGGGATGTTTAAAGCTTGGGAAATCTTTTTGTATCCAAATCCGGCTTTAAACTTCTTCACAACAGTATCTCGGACCTGCCTGGTGTGTTCCTTGTTCTTCATGATGCTCTCTGCGCTTTTAACGGACATCTGAGACTATCACAGTGCAGGTGCATTTATACGGAGACTGGATTACACACAGGTGGATTGTATTTATCATCATTAGTCATTTAGGTAAACATTGGATCATTCAGAGATCCTCACTGAACTTCTGGAGAGAGTTTGCTGCACTGAAAGTAAAGGGGCTGAATAATTTTGCACACTCAATTTTTCAGTTTTTGATTTGTTAAAAAAGTTTGAAATATCCAATAAATGTCGTTCCACTTCATGATTGTTTCCCACTTGTTATTAATTCTTCACAAAAATATACAGTTGTATATCTTCATGTTTGAAGCCTGAAATGTGGCAAAAGGTCGCAATGTTCAAGGGGGCCGAATACATTCGCATAGGCACTGTAACCTGACATCTGTCTTAGGGAGGGGTTAGGGGTGGAAACACAACCCTGACATCTGTCTTAGGGGTGGAAACATAACCCTGACATCTGTCTTAGGGGTAGAAACATAACCCTGACATCTGTTTTAGGGGGTAGAAACATAACCCTGACATCTTTCTTGGGGGTGGCCAATGCTGGATGCAATTGAGATGAGCTGTGCAGGTGAATTTTGCACGTATTGATGGTTTACCGAGAGATCAGCTGGCCATAATCTAGTGGCCATTCTTCATTGCAGTGTGTGTGTGTGTGTGTGTGTGTGTGTGTGTGTGTGTGTGTGTGTGTGTGTGTGTGTGTGTGTGTGCAGGTTTTGTCTCTCTGAGACGAGTTGTCCTCAGGAAGACCACTTTCCGCCCAATCTGTGTGTGAAGGTGAACGGGAAGCCATGCAACCTCCCGGTAAGGAACACAACTCCACACACTGTGCAGTACTGCTAGTTACACACTGTACTGTTAGTTACACACTGTACAGTACTGCTAGTTACACACTGTACTGTTAGTTACACACTGTACTGTAAGTTACACACTGTACTGCTAGTTACACACTGTACTGTTAGTTACACACTGTACAGTACTGCTAGTTACACACTGTACTGTTAGTTACACACTGGACAGTACTGCTAGTTACACACTGTACTGTTAGTTACACACTGTACTGTACTGTTAGTTACACACTGTATAGTACTGTTAGTTACACACTGTGCAGTACTGTTAGTTACACACTGTACAGTACTGCTAGTTACACACTGTACTGTTAGTTACACACTGTACTGTTAGTTACACACTGTACTGTTAGTTACACACTGTACTGTTAGTTACACACTGTACTGTTAGTTACACACTGTACAGTACTGCTAGTTACACACAGTACTGTTAGTTACACACTGTACAGTACTGTTAGTTACACACTGTACTGCTAGTTCCACACTGTACAGTACTGCTAGTTACACACTGTGCTGCTAGTTACACTGTGCAGTACTGTTAGTTACACTGTACTGTTAGTTACACACTGTGCAGTACTGTTAGTTACACACTGTACTGCTAGTTACACACTGTACTGCTAGTTACACACTGTACTGCTAGTTACACACTGTACTGCTAGTTACACACTGTGCTGCTAGTTACACACTGTGCGGTACTGTTAGTTACACACTGTACTGTTAGTTACACACTGTGCTGCTAGTTACTGTACAGTACTGTTGGTTACACACTGTGCAGTACTGTTAGTTACACACTGTACTGCTAGTTACACACTGTACTGCTAGTTACACACTGTGCTGCTAGTTAC
>NW_026280277.1:0-1214 GCF_023373465.1 Oncorhynchus keta | reverse complement strand
TTTGCAAATTATGGTGGAAAATAAGTATTAGTATACTGGCCACCCCTCACAGCCTGGTTCCTCTCTAGGTTTCTTCCTAGGTTCTGGCCTTTCTAGGGAGTTTTCCTAGCCACCGTGCTTCTACATCTGCATTCCTTGCTGTTTGGGGTTTTAGGCTGGTGTAAAAATGGCTTCATGAACATATTTGATTTTATTAGAGGCATCACTACAGGTTCGAATACAGGCTGTATCACAACCGGCCGTGATTGGGAGTCCCATAGGGCGGCGCACAATTGGCACAGCGTCGTCGGGTTTGGCCATCATTGTAAATAGGTCAGTTAAGAATTTGTTCTGAACTGACTTGCCATGGTTAAATAAAGGTTAAATAAAACAATATGAGCCCGTTTGTGTGTGTGTGTGTGTGTGTGTGTGTGTGTGTGTGTGTGTGTGTGTGTGTGTGTGTGTACCTTGGGGACGTAGCAGTATATGATACCGTGGCGGTCGTCGAGCGATCAGGTGATCCAGCTCCCTGTTGGGTATGTCGTCAAACGAACGGTTCTTCCCCGGAAAAGCCAGGTCATCACCATGGTGACAGAGGTCATGGAGACGCTGCCGCCTTCTCTCCTGAAAAGAGAGGGAGTGGGAGAGAGCAGAGAGGGCATGGAAAACAAGAGTGAGAGGTGAGGAGAGAGAAACAAATTTGACCCCAATAACTACTGTGGGATATTTGTCCACAGCAACCTTGGGAAAATCCTCTGCATTGAGCAAATGTCAAATTGTATTTTTACCAAATTACTGTATGATAGACCACGTATTCACCCTGCATACCCTAATTAACAAACAAACTAACTAAAAGAAAGGCAAAGTCTTCTCATGCTTTGTTGATTTCAAAAAAACTTTGACTCAATTTGGTATGAGGGCCTGCTATACAAATTGATGGAAAACATACGACATTATAAAATCTATGTACACAAAAAACAAGTGTGCAGTTAAGATTGGCAAAAAAAACATCAATTTCTTTCCACAAGGTTGTGGAGTGAGACAGGGATGCAGCTTGAGCCCCACCCTCTTCAACATATATATCAAGGAATTGGTGAGGGCACTAGAACAGTCTGCAACCGGCCTCACCCTACTAGAATCTGAAGTCAAATGTCTGCTGTTTGCTGATGATCTGGTGCTTCTGTCACCAACCAAGGAGGGCCTACAGCAGCACCAAGATCTTCTGCACAGATTCT
>NW_026280276.1:0-3989 GCF_023373465.1 Oncorhynchus keta | reverse complement strand
GTTTGTCTACAGAGAATAACATTTACAGTTATTATGAGTCTATTCTTTTTAAGAAGCAGCGAGGGTCAGGGTTGAGGGTAAGGGTCAGGGTTGGCAGATTGCTACCTGGTATTGAGAACATATTTAGAGGATCTTGAAGTATTCCCTTCAATGACATCAGAACATCTGAATGCAGGGTTTGAGGGTCAGGGTTGCCAGATTGTGTTCTGGCTGTGGTCAGATAGTGGGGTTGCCATTAAAACCTGACCGATATAGCAGTTCACCTATATTATCAATTCAACCGATAACTGATATTCTATAAATATATATATATTTTTAAAGGGTTAATCTGAACACTTGTGGCCATTCTCATGTCATTTTCACAATGTATGAAATCAACATTTGAAGCATAGTTATTGGACAACTGCTCTTTTGGATGGCAATTTCAGAGAATTCAGTGTGGGGAAAATGACACTCATTTCCCCACTGTAAAACCGTATATCGGCAGATATGTCAGTATCGGTAAGTGTTCCTCCCAAAATTGGAAGCAGTATCAGACCCAAAGAAAAAAATCTGATGGGCTGTAGTTGCCATGCTGTGTAGGCCGAGTCCACTTGGAAATCACCCTAATCACTAGCACAAAGCATTTCAGTGAGTGAATTGAAATGCTCAGCATTTTCCCTATCATTTTTGTGATTATATGTAAAACATGACCAAGTATTGACAGTGTGTTGGTCTTGTTTAACATTTGAAAATAAGGATATACGTTTACATTTACATAAAGAGGCATATTAAAATAAAGAAGTTGTTTCATTTTCTCTCACTTTCGTATAATCAAAATGGGACCCATATCTCCCTCTGGTTTCCATTGATGCATCTCAATAGTCTACAGGGTGCTTCCTCTCCTCATCCCTCAGCCGTTGCATGCACTGAACTGAGAGGACACTACTCTCCCTATGAGTGATAAGGAATACATCCCCAGTCTCGCCAAAGCAGGAAGAGACTGTCAGTGTGGTTTACATCAACAAGGTCACTGCTGCAATGTCACCGCCTTCGGAAAACACCCAACACCCTCCCTCTGATTTCCAGCCACAAACTGAGGAGGAGGAATGGGATGGATGATGTTCTATTAGAGGTATCCTATGACACTTCATGAACTCTTAGGAAAAAAAAAAGAACCAAAAATATTTCTTCGACTGTCCTCATATGAGAACCCTTTGAATAACTCCTTTAGGTTCCAGGTAGAACCCTTTTAGGTTCCATGTAGAAGAACCCTTTCCACAGAGGGTACTAAATGGATCCCAAAAGAGTTCTACCTGAAACCAAAAAGGGTTCTACCTGGAACCAAAAAGGGTTCTCCTATGGCACATATGTCAGAGTCAAGGCCCGCGGGCCACATCCGGCCCGCGAGAAGGTTTTTTACGGCCCCTGGGATGATCTTGATTTATTATTAGAACCGGCCCGCAGACCGCAGCAAGCCGGCAGCCCGCAGATCTTTTACACGCACCAATACTACATTTCCCACAATGCAACGGTGACGCACCGAGCAGTAGGCTGCTTCATTTCAATATTTATTGGCACAGCAGTTGTCAGCATCACAGTAAAATTAACTTTCAGATACCCATCAAAAATGGCAAAACGGAAGGTGGACACTGAGAACCGGGGTTTCAAACAAGGTGGGAGTCGGAGTATTTGTTCACGGAGGTAGCTGGAAAACCTGTGTGTCTTCTGTGTGGAGAAAGTGTGGCGGTACTGAAAGAGTATAATCTGAGACGACATTATGAAACGAAACACGCGGACAAAAACAAGAATATGGACATGGAACAAAGGCTACAAAAGGCAGAGGAATTAAACGAGGCCTCAAATCTCGACAGGCTCTGTTCAAAAAGCCAAATCACAAGGCCAGGCTGCTGTCAAGGCCAGTTTTATTTTGGCAGAAGAGATCGCTAAATCAGCCCGGCCATTTACGGAGGGGGATTTCATCAAAAACTGCATAATTAAAGTTTGTGACGAAGTTTGCCCAGAAAAAAGGCAACTCTTTTTAAATGTGAGTCTGAGCAGAAACACCATTGCCGAGAGAGTAGACCAGTTGTCCATCAATCTAAAAGAGCAGCTTGTGAAAAAGGAAAAGATTTCATTGCATATTCCTTGGCTGTGGATGAGAGCACCGACATTTCTGACATTGCCCAGTTGTCAATTTTCATCCGCGGAGTGGACTCCAGCCTAAGCGTGACAGAGGAGTTTTTGGCTTTACGTCCTATGCATGGCACAACTACGGGGCATGATTTGTATGAAGAGGTGTCAAGATGTGTAAATGAGATGGAGCTGCCTTGGGAAAACTCGTGGGTTTGACAACCGACGGAGCACCTGCGATGTGTGGACACAGGAGCGGACTGGTGGCGAAGATACGGGAAAAGATGCAAGAGGAAAACGCGACAGGTGAGCTGACAGCTTATCATTGTATCATACACCAGGAAGCGTTGTGCGGTAAAGCCTTGAAAATGGAGCATGTAATGAGCATCATCACGCGCACAGTTAACTTTATCAGAGCCAAAGGTTTGAATCACCGCCAGTTCAAGGCATTTCTGACGGAGTTAGAAACGGAGCATGGTGATTTGCCTTATCACACAGAGGTGCGATGGCTAAGCCAGGGAAAGGTGCTTCAAAGATGTTTCGAGCTTCGTGAGGAGATTTGTCTGTTCTTGGACAGCAAAGGGAAAGACACAACACAACTCCGAGACGAAATGTTTCTGTGTGAAATGGCTTTTCTGTGTGACATTACGAGTCATCTGAATGCAATGAACTTGCAGCTGCAGGGTCGGGATCGTGTCATCTCTGATATGTACAGTACAGTGAAGGCATTTAAAACCAAACTGACTCTGTGGGAGACGCAGATGCGGAAAGAAAATTTGAGCCACTTTCCCAGCTGCCAGACCATGAAAGAGAAGCTCTCTACCAGTGCGTTCCCGAGCGCACAGTTGGCTGATAAAATAGGTATGCTTGCCGCTGACTTTCGACGCCGATTTGCTGACTTTGAAGCACAAAAAAGCAGGTTGGAACTGCTCGGTAACCCATTTGCTGTTGACGTGGAAAGCTCACCACCAAACCTCCAAATGGAGTTGATTGACCTCCAATGCAATGATGCACTGAGGGCAAAATATGCGGCAGTGGGTGCTGCGGAGTTCGCCCGTTTCCTCCCGACACAATGCCCCAGCTGCGCATCCAGGCTGCTCAAACGTTGTCTATGTTTGGCAGCACATACCTGTGTGAACAACTGTTTTCTTTGATGAACTTGAACAAAACATCACACAGAAGTCGACTTACTGCTGAACACCTCCACTCAATTCTGAGGATTTCCTCAGCTCAGAGCCTTACCCCGAACATTGATGAACTTGTGGAAAAGATGGGACACCACCAAGTATCACCTCAACCTCAAACAAGTGAACATTACTGTGCAATCACATATTTAGAGTTTTTACTCAGTTCAAGTTTAAAAGTTAAAGTTTAATATTTGTTTTCACTGCATGTTACTTCTCCTTAAAACAAAGTGTTGTTTTTGATTAATAGATTTTTGCACTTTATTTTATTGTATTTCAAATCCAATTATATTTTAAAAATATTTCAGTTGGAGTGGATGATAGAAAATTGCTATTATTGTTTTTTTTTTGAAGTAAATTTAGCCCACTTTTGCTAAAATAGAAAATATAGGCTACTGATGGTGCCTTGAATACCCTGGTTTCTTTCATTTAATGTTCATGTTATGGGATTTTTATATAAAGGAAATTTGTCTTTTGTGTCTGAAAATTAAAGATTACTTGACAGAGCCATAAGAAAATATTGCTTTATTTATCTGATCATATTGGAATATATTTGTTAGGTTTTCAGTAGGTTCAATTAGGTTCACTAGACTATAGCCATTTAAAAAATTTTCAATGAACATTCGAACAGTTCAGCCTCTGCTTGTAGCTAAATTTTTATTTGGCCCTCCGTCCATTTGACTTTGACACCCT
>NW_026280275.1:15000-97763 GCF_023373465.1 Oncorhynchus keta | reverse complement strand
GGGCACTTATTTTACCAGAGTACCAGGGTAGTAGGGCACTTACCAGAGCACTACTGGGTAGAAGTGCACTTTTTACCAGAGCACTACTGTATGGGTAGTAGGGCACTTATTTTACCAGAGTACTACTGTATGGGTAGTAGGGCACTTATTTTACCAGAGTACTACTGTATGGGTAGTAGGGCACTTATTTCACCAGAGTACCACTGTATGGGTAGTAGGGCACTTTATTTTACCAGAGTACTACTGTATGGGTAGTAGGGCACTTATTTTACCAGAGTACTACTGTATGGGTAGTAGGGCACTTCTTTTACCAGAGTACTACTGTATGGGTAGTAGGGCACTATTTTACCAGAGTACTACTATATGGGTAGTAGGGCACTTATTTTACCAGAGTACGCTGTATGGGTAGTAGGGCAATTTATTTTACCAGAGTACTACTATATGGGTAGTAGGGCACTTTATTTCTATTTTACCAGAGTACTACTATATGGGTAGTAGGGCACTTATTTTACCAGAGTACTACCATATAAGGGTAGTAGGGCAATTATTTTACCAGAGTACTACTATATGGGTAGGGGCAATTTATTTTACCAGAGTACTACTGTATGGGTAGTAGGGCAATTATTTTACCAGAGTACTACTATATGGGTAGTAGGGCACTTTATTTTACCAGAGTACTACTATATGAGTACTATTTTACCAGAGTACTGGGTAGTAGGGCACTTATTTTACCAGAGTACTACTGTATGGGTAGTAGGGCAATTTATTTTACCAGAGTACTACTGTATGGGTAGTAGGGCACTTATTTTACCAGAGTACTACTGTATGGGTAGTAGGGCACTTATTTTACCAGAGTACTACTGGGTAGTAGGCACTTATTTTACCAGAGTACTACTGTATGGGTAGTAGGGCACTTATTTTACCAGAGTACTACTGTATGGGTAGTAGGGCACTTATTTTACCAGAGTACTACTGTATGGGTAGTAGGGCACTTTATTTTACCAGAGTACTACTATATGGGTAGTAGGGCACTTATTTTACCAGAGTACTACTATATGGGTAGTAGGGCACTTATTTACCAGAGTACTACTGTATGGGTAATAGGGCACTTATTTTACCAGAGTACTACTGTATGGGTAGTAGGGCACTTATTTTACCAGAGTACTACTGTATGGGTAGTAGGGCACTTATTTTACCAGAGTACTACTATGGGTAGTAGGGCACTTATTTTACCAGAGTACTACTATATGGGTAGTAGGGCACTTATTTTACCAGAGTACTACTGTATGGGTAGTAGGGCACTTATTTTACCAGAGTACTACTGTATGGGTGAGTAGGGACTTATTTTTACCAGAGTACTACTGTATGGGTAGGGCACTTATTTTACCAGAGTACTACTATATGGGTAGTAGGGCACTTATTTTACCAGAGCACTACTATATGGGTAGTAGGGCACTTATTTTACCAGAGCACTACTATATGGGTAGTAGGGCACTTATTTTACCAGAGCACTACTATATGGGTAGTAGGGCACTTATTTTACCAGAGCACTACTATATGGGTAGTAGGGCACTTATTTTACCAGAGCACTACTATATGGGTAGTAGGGCACTTATTTTACCAGAGCACTACTATATGGGTAGTAGGGCACTTATTTTACCAGAGCACTACTATATGGGTAGTAGGGCACTTATTTTACCAGAGTACTACTGTATGGGTAGTAGGGCACTTATTTTACCAGAGCACTACTGTATATGGGTAGTAGGGCACTTATTTTACCAGAGCACTACTATATGGGTAGTAGGGCACTTATTTTACCAGAGCACTACTATATGGGGTGCTTATTTTACCAGTAGTAGGGCACTTATTTTACCAGAGTACTACTATATGGGTAGTAGGGCACTTATTTTACCAGAGTACTACTGTATGGGTAGTAGGGCACTTATTTTACCAGAGTACTACTGTATGGGTAGTAGGGCACTTATTTTACCAGAGTACTACTGTATGGGTAGTAGGGCACTTATTTTACCAGAGTACTACTATATGGGTAGTAGGGCACTTATTTTACCAGAGTACTACTGTATGGGTAGTAGGGCACTTATTTTACCAGAGTACTACTGTATGGGTAGTAGGGCACTTATTTTACCAGAGTACTACTGTATGGGTAGTAGGGCACTTATTTTACCAGAGTACTACTATATGGGTAGTAGGGCACTTTATTTTACCAGAGTACTACTATATGGGTAGTAGGGCACTTTATTTTACCAGAGTACTACTGTATGGGTAGTAGGGCACTTATTTTACCAGAGTACTACTGTATGTGGGTAGTAGGGCACCTTATTTTACCAGAGTACTACTGTATGGGGTAGTAGGGCACTTTATTTTACCAGAGTACTACTGTATGGGTAGTAGGGCACTTTATTTTACCAGAGTACTACTATATGGGTAGTAGGGCACTTATTTTACCAGAGTACTACTGTATGGGTAGTAGGGCACTTATTTTACCAGAGCACTACTGTATGGGTAGTAGGGCAATTTATTTTACCAGAGTACTACTATATGGGTAGTAGGGCACTTATTTTACCAGAGTACTACTATATGGGTAGTAGGGCACTTATTTTACCAGAGTACTACTATATGGGTAGTAGGGCACTTTATTTTACCAGAGCACTACTATATGGGTAGTAGGGCACTTATTTTACCAGAGCACTACTATATGGGTAGTAGGGCACTTATTTTACCAGAGCACTACTATATGGGTAGTAGGGCACTTATTTTACCAGAGCACTACTATATGGGTAGTAGGGCACTTATTTTACCAGAGCACTACTATATGGGTAGTAGGGCACTTATTTTACCAGAGCACTACTATATGGGTAGTAGGGCACTTATTTTACCAGAGCACTACTATATGGGTAGTAGGGCACTTATTTTACCAGAGCACTACTATATGGGTAGTAGGCACTTATTTTACCAGAGCACTACTATATGGGTAGTAGGGCACTTATTTTACCAGAGCACTACTGTATGGGTAGTAGGGCAATTATTTTACCAGAGCACTACTATATGGGTAGTAGGGCACTTATTTTACCAGAGTACTACTATGGGTAGTAGGGCACTTATTTTACCAGAGCACTACTGTATGGGTAGTAGGGGAGTACTACTGTATGGGTAGTAGGGCACTTATTTTACCAGAGTACTACTGTATGGGTAGTAGGGCACTTATTTTACCAGAGTATTACTGTATGGGTAGTAGGGCACTTATTTTACCAGAGTACTTGTATGGGTAGTAGGGCACTTATTTTACCAGAGTACTACTGTATGGGTAGTAGGGCACTTATTTTACCAGAGTACTACTGTATGGGTAGTAGGGCACTTATTTTACCAGAGTACTACTGTATGGGTAGTAGGGCACTTTATTTTACCAGAGTACTACTATATGGGTAGTAGGGCACTTATTTTACAACTGTATGGGCAGTAGGGCACCCTTATTTCCAGAGCACTACTATATGGGTAGTAGGGCACTTATTTACCAGAGTACTACTATATGGGTAGTAGGGCACTTATTTTACCAGAGTACTACTATATGGGTAGTAGGGCACTTATTTTACCAGAGTACTACTGTATGGGTAGTAGGGCACTTATTTTACCAGGGTAGTACACTTATGTATGGGTAGTAGGGCACTTATTTTACCAGAGTACTACTTATGGGTTAGGGCACTTATTTTACCAGAGTACTACTGTATGGGTAGTAGGGCACTTATTTTATCAGTATGGGTAGGGGCACTTATTTTACCAGAGTACTACTGTATGGGTAGTAGGGCACTTATTTTACCAGAGTACTACTGTATGGGTAGTAGGGCACTTATTTTACCAGAGTACTACTAGTATGGGTAGTAGGGCACTTATTTTACCAGAGTACTACTGTATGGGTAGTAGGGCACTTATTTTACAGAGTACTACTGGGGTAGTAGGGCACTTATTTTACCAGAGTACTACTATATGGGTAGTAGGGCACTTATTTTACCAGAAGAGTACTACTGTATGGTAGTAGGGCACTTATTTTACCAGAGTACTACTGTATGGGTAGTAGGGCACTTATTTTACCAGAGTACTTTACCAGAGCACTTATTTTACCAAGAGTACTACTGTATGGGTAGGGGCACTTATTTTACCAGAGCACTACTATATGGGTAGTAGGGCACTTATTTTACCAGAGCACTACTATATGGGTAGTAGGGCACTTATTTTACCAGAGTACTACTGTATGGGTAGTAGGGCACTTATTTTACCAGAGCACTACTGTATGGGTAGTAGGGCACTTATTTTACCAGAGTACTACTATATGGGTAGTAGGGCACTTATTTTACCAGAGCACTACTATATGGGTAGTAGGGCACTTATTTTACCAGAGCACTACTATATGGGTAGTAGGGCACTTATTTTACCAGAGCACTACTATATGGGTAGTAGGGCACTTATTTTACCAGAGCACTACTATATGGGTAGTAGGGCACTTATTTTACCAGAGCACTACTATATGGGTAGTAGGGCACTTATTTTACCAGAGCACTACTATATGGGTAGTAGGGCACTTATTTTACCAGAGCACTACTATATGGGTAGTAGGGCACTTATTTTACAGGCACTACTATATGGGTAGGGGCACTTATTTTACCAGAGCACTACTATATGGGTAGTAGGGCACTTATTTTACCAGAGCACTACTGTATGGGTAGTAGGGCACTTATTTTACCAGAGTACTACTGTATGGGTAGTAGGGCACTTATTTTACCAGAGTACTACTGTATGGGTAGTAGGGCACTTATTTTACCAGAGTACTACTATATGGGTAGTAGGGCACTTATTTTACCAGAGTACTGTACACTTATTTTACCAGAGTACTACTGTATGGGTAGTAGGGCACTTATTTTACCAGAGTACTACTGCATGGGTAGTAGGGCACTTATTTTACCAGAGTACTACTGTATGGGTAGTAGGGCACTTATTTTACCAGAGTACTACTGTATGGGTAGTAGGGCACTTATTTTACCAGAGTACTACTGTATGGGTAGTAGGGCACTTATTTTACCAGAGTACTACTGTATGGGTAGTAGGGCACTTATTTTACCAGAGTACTACTGTATGGGTAGGGGCACTTATTTTACCAGAGTACTACTGTATGGGTAGTAGGGCACTTATTTTACCAGAGTACTACTATATGGGTAGTAGGGCACTTATTTTACCAGAGCACTACTATATGGGTAGTAGGGCACTTATTTTACAGAGCACTACTATATGGGTAGTAGGGCACTTATTTTACCAGAGCACTACTATATGGGTAGTAGGCACTTATTTTACCAGAGCACTACTATATGGGTAGTAGGGCACTTATTTTACCAGAGCACTACTATATGGGTAGTAGGGCACTTTATTTTACCAGAGCACTACTATATGGGTAGTAGGGCACTTATTTTACCAGAGCACTACTATATGGGTAGTAGGGCACTTATTTTACCAGAGCACTACTATATGGGTAGTAGGGCACTTATTTTACCAGAGCACTACTATATGGGTAGTAGGGCACTTATTTTACCAGAGCACTACTATATGGGTAGTAGGGCACTTATTTTACCAGAGCACTACTATATGGGTAGTAGGGCACTTATTTTACCAGAGTACTACTATATGGGTAGTAGGGCACTTATTTTACCAGAGTACTACTGTATGGGTAGTAGGGCACTTCTTTTACCAGAGTACTACTGTATGGGTAGTAGTGCACTTATTTTACCAGAGTACTACTGTATGGGTAGTAGGGCACTTCTTTTACCAGAGTACTACTATATGGGTAGTAGGGCACTTATTTTACCAGAGTACTACTGTATGGGTAGTAGGGCACTTATTTTACCAGAGTACTACTGTATGGGTAGTAGGGCACTTATTTTACCAGAGTACTACTGTATGGGTAGTAGGGCACTTATTTTACCAGAGTACTACTATATGGGTAGTAGGGCACTTATTTTACCAGAGTACTACTGTATGGGTAGTAGGGCACTTATTTTACCAGAGTACTACTGTATGGGTAGTAGGGCACTTCTTTTACCAGAGTACTACTGTATGGGTAGTAGGGCACTTCTTTTACCAGAGTACTACTGTATGGGTAGTAGGGCACTTATTTTACCAGAGTACTACTGTATGGGTAGTAGTGCACTTATTTTACCAGAGTACTACTGTATGGGTAGTAGGGCACTTATTTTACCAGAGTACTACTGTATGGGTAGTAGGGCACTTATTTTACCAGAGTACTACTGTATGGGTAGTAGGGCACTTATTTTACCAGAGTACTACTGTATGGGTAGTAGGGCACTTATTTTACCAGAGTACTACTGTATGGGTAGTAGGGCACTTATTTTACCAGAGTACTACTATATGGGTAGTAGGGCACTTATTTTACCAGAGCACTACTATATGGGTAGTAGGGCACTTATTTTACCAGAGCACTACTATATGGGTAGTAGGGCACTTATTTTACCAGAGCACTACTATATGGGTAGTAGGGCACTTATTTTACCAGAGCACTACTATATGGGTAGTAGGGCACTTATTTTACCAGAGCACTACTATATGGGTAGTAGGGCACTTTTACCAGAGCACTACTATATGGGTAGTAGGGCACTTATTTTACCAGAGCACTACTATATGGGTAGTAGGGCACTTATTTTACCAGAGCACTACTATATGGGTAGTAGGGCACTTATTTTACCAGAGCACTACTATATGGGTAGTAGGGCACTTATTTTACCAGAGCACTACTATATGGGTAGTAGGGCACTTATTTTACCAGAGCACTACTATATGGGTGGTAGGGCACTTATTTTACCAGAGCACTACTATATGGGTAGTAGGGCACTTATTTTACCAGAGTACTACTATATGGGTAGTAGGGCACTTATTTTACCAGAGTACTACTGTATGGGTAGTAGGGCACTTATTTTACCAGAGTACTACTGTATGGGTAGTAGGGCACTTATTTTACCAGAGTACTACTGTATGGGTAGTAGGGCACTTTATTTTACCAGAGTACTACTATATGGGTAGTAGGGCACTTATTTTACCAGAGTACTACTGTATGGGTAGTAGGGCACTTATTTTACCAGAGTACTACTGTATGGGTAGTAGGGCACTTATTTTACCAGAGTACTACTATGGGTAGTAGGGCACTTATTTTACCAGAGTACTACTGTATGGGTAGTAGGGCACTTATTTTACCAGAGCACTACTATATGGGTAGTAGGGCACTTATTTTACCAGAGCACTACTATATGGGTAGTAGGGCACTTATTTTACCAGAGCACTACTATATGGGTAGTAGGGCACTTATTTTACCAGAGCACTACTATATGGGTAGTAGGGCACTTATTTTACCAGAGCACTACTATATGGGTAGTAGGGCACTTATTTTACCAGAGTACTACTGTATGGGTAGTAGGGCACTTATTTTACCAGAGTACTACTGTATGGGTAGTAGGGCACTTATTTTACCAGAGTACTACTGTATGGGTAGTAGGGCACTTATTTTACCAGAGTACTACTGTATGGGTAGTAGTGCACTTATTTTACCAGAGTACTACTGTATGGGTAGTAGGGCACTTATTTTACCAGAGTACTACTGTATGGGTAGTAGGGCACTTATTTTACCAGAGTACTACTGTATGGGTAGTAGGGCACTTATTTTACCAGAGTACTACTGTATGGGTAGTAGGGCACTTATTTTACCAGAGTACTACTGTATGGGTAGTAGGGCACTTATTTTACCAGAGTACTACTGTATGGGTAGTAGGGCACTTCTTTTACCAGAGTACTACTATATGGGTAGTAGGGCACTTATTTTACCAGAGTACTACTGTATGGGTAGTAGGGCACTTATTTTACCAGAGTACTACTGTATGGGTAGTAGGGCACTTATTTTACCAGAGTACTACTGTATGGGTAGTAGGGCACTTATTTTACCAGAGTACTACTATATGGGTAGTAGGGCACTTCTTTTACCAGAGCACTACTGTATGGGTAGTAGGGCACTTCTTTTACCAGAGTACTACTGTATGGGTAGTAGTGCACTTATTTTACCAGAGTACTACTGTATGGGTAGTAGGGCACTTCTTTTACCAGAGTACTACTGTATGGGTAGTAGTGCACTTATTTTACCAGAGTACTACTGTATGGGTAGTAGGGCACTTCTTTTACCAGAGTACTACTATATGGGTAGTAGGGCACTTATTTTACCAGAGTACTACTGTATGGGTAGTAGTGCACTTATTTTACCAGAGTACTACTGTATGGGTAGTAGGGCACTTCTTTTACCAGAGTACTACTGTATGGGTAGTAGGGCACTTATTTTACCAGAGTACTACTATATGGGTAGTAGGGCACTTATTTTACCAGAGCACTACTATATGGGTAGTAGGGCACTTATTTTACCAGAGCACTACTATATGGGTAGTAGGGCACTTATTTTACCAGAGCACTACTATATGGGTAGTAGGGCCCTTATTTTACCAGAGCACTACTATATGGGTAGTAGGGCACTTATTTTACCAGAGCACTACTATATGGGTAGTAGGGCACTTATTTTACCAGAGCACTACTATATGGGTAGTAGGGCACTTATTTTACCAGAGTACTACTATATGGGTAGTAGGGCACTTATTTTACCAGAGTACTACTGTATGGGTAGTAGGGCACTTATTTTACCAGAGTACTACTGTATGGGTAGTAGTGCACTTATTTTACCAGAGTACTACTGTATGGGTAGTAGGGCACTTATTTTACCAGAGTACTACTATATGGGTAGTAGGGCACTTATTTTACCAGAGTACTACTGTATGGGTAGTAGTGCACTTATTTTACCAGAGTACTACTGTATGGGTAGTAGGGCACTTCTTTTACCAGAGTACTACTGTATGGGTAGTAGGGCACTTCTTTTACCAGAGTACTACTGTATGGGTAGTAGGGCACTTCTTTTACCAGAGTACTACTGTATGGGTAGTAGGGCACTTATTTTACCAGAGTACTACTGTATGGGTAGTAGGGCACTTCTTTTACCAGAGTACTACTGTATGGGTAGTAGGGCACTTATTTTACCAGAGTACTACTGTATGGGTAGTAGGGCACTTATTTTACCAGAGTACTACTGTATGGGTAGTAGGGCACTTCTTTTACCAGAGTACTACTATATGGGTAGTAGGGCACTTATTTTACCAGAGTACTACTGTATGGGTAGTAGGGCACTTATTTTACCAGAGTACTACTGTATGGGTAGTAGGGCACTTATTTTACCAGAGTACTACTGTATGGGTAGTAGGGCACTTATTTTACCAGAGTACTACTATATGGGTAGTAGGGCACTTATTTTACCAGAGCACTACTATATGGGTAGTAGGGCACTTATTTTACCAGAGCACTACTATATGGGTAGTAGGGCACTTATTTTACCAGAGCACTACTATATGGGTAGTAGGGCACTTATTTTACCAGAGCACTACTATATGGGTAGTAGGGCACTTATTTTACCAGAGCACTACTATATGGGTAGTAGGGCACTTATTTTACCAGAGCACTACTATATGGGTAGTAGGGCACTTATTTTACCAGAGCACTACTATATGGGTAGTAGGGCACTTATTTTACCAGAGCACTACTATATGGGTAGTAGGGCACTTATTTTACCAGAGCACTACTATATGGGTAGTAGGGCACTTATTTTACCAGAGCACTACTATATGGGTAGTAGGGCACTTATTTTACCAGAGCACTACTATATGGGTAGTAGGGCACTTATTTTACCAGAGCACTACTATATGGGTAGTAGGGCACTTCTTTTACCAGAGCACTACTATATGGGTTGTAGTGCACTTCTTTTACCAGAGCACTACTGTATGGGTAGTAGGGCACTTCTTTTACCAGAGTACTACTGTATGGGTAGTAGTGCACTTATTTTACCAGAGTACTACTGTATGGGTAGTAGGGCACTTATTTTACCAGAGTACTACTATATGGGTAGTAGGGCACTTATTTTACCAGAGTACTACTGTATGGGTAGTAGTGCACTTATTTTACCAGAGTACTACTGTATGGGTAGTAGGGCACTTATTTTACCAGAGTACTACTATATGGGTAGTAGGGCACTTATTTTACCAGAGTACTACTGTATGGGTAGTAGGGCACTTCTTTTACCAGAGCACTACTATATGGGTAGTAGGGCACTTATTTTACCAGAGCACTACTATATGGGTAGTAGGGCACTTATTTTACCAGAGCACTACTATATGGGTAGTAGGGCACTTATTTTACCAGAGCACTACTATATGGGTAGTAGGGCACTTATTTTACCAGAGCACTACTATATGGGTAGTAGGGCACTTATTTTACCAGAGTACTACTATATGGGTAGTAGGGCACTTATTTTACCAGAGTACTACTGTATGGGTAGTAGGGCACTTATTTTACCAGAGTACTACTGTATGGGTAGTAGGGCACTTATTTTACCAGAGTACTACTGTATGGGTAGTAGGGCACTTATTTTACCAGAGTACTACTATATGGGTAGTAGGGCACTTATTTTACCAGAGTACTACTGTATGGGTAGTAGGGCACTTATTTTACCAGAGTACTACTGTATGGGTAGTAGGGCACTTATTTTACCAGAGTACTACTGTATGGGTAGTAGGGCACTTATTTTACCAGAGTACTACTATATGGGTAGTAGGGCACTTATTTTACCAGAGCACTACTATATGGGTAGTAGGGCACTTATTTTACCAGAGCACTACTATATGGGTAGTAGGGCACTTATTTTACCAGAGCACTACTATATGGGTAGTAGGGCACTTATTTTACCAGAGCACTACTATATGGGTAGTAGGGCACTTATTTTACCAGAGCACTACTATATGGGTAGTAGGGCACTTATTTTACCAGAGGAGGAGGATGTGGAGGAGATCAGAGAAGATTTGTTTGGTTGTTTGTCTGCTTTGAGCCGGGGTGTAGAGAGACACACACACACACACACACACACACACACACACACACACACACACACACACACACACACACACACACACACACACACACACACACACACACACACACACACACACACACACACACACACACACACACACACACACACACACACACACACACACACAGTAACTCTCTTTTCAATTACCTGTGACAGCTGCCGGGCCCTCTGATCCATGGGGTTACCGTGGTGATAGTAGCTAAGGCGGTATGACGTAGAGCTACCGGACAGGTGAGACTGAGGGGAAGTCAGACAGGTGAAAGTCAGAGGGGAAAAGGGACTGGGAATTCCATCGGGACGTTCCACGTTGATCCCATCTATCCATGTTAACACAATACAGTCCTGTTCATTAAAGCTCATTTAAATCGGATTATTTTTTAATCACACTGTAATCAAGTACATTAGAATGCTTGTTTACATTTACATTTAAGTCATTTAGCAGACGCTCTCACAGTGTGGAGAGAATCCTAATGCTCAGGTAGAATCCACATGACCTGCAGATTTATTACAATGAGAGCAGAGAAGTTCAACTGAGATCTGATTATTATCAGATTCCTATATTTTAAGTATTTTAGATCTTAAGTTAACTGTCTCTCTCTCCCATTCCTGTCTCTTTCTCCTTCCTGTCTCTCTCTCTCATTCCTGTCTCTTTCTCCTTCCTGTCTCTCTCTCCCATTCCTGTCTCTTTCTCCTTCCTGTCTCTTTCTCCTTCCTGTCTCTCTCTCATTCCTGTCTGTCTCTCATTCCTGTCTCTCTCTCATTCCTGTCTGTCTCTCATTCCTGTCTGTCTCTGTCTGTCTCTCATTCCTGTCTCCCTCTCTCATTCCTGTCTCTCTCTCTCATTCCTGTCTCTCTCTCATTCCTGTCTCTTTCTCCTTCCTGTCTCTCTCTCTCATTCCTGTCTCTCTCTCATTCCTGTCTGTCTCTCATTCCTGTCTCTCTCTCATTCCTGTCTGTCTCTCATTCGTGTCTGTCTCTGTCTGTCTCTCATTCCTGTCTGTCTCTGTCTGTCTCTCATTCCTGTCTCCCTCTCTCATTCCTGTCTCTCTCTCTCATTCCTGTCTCTCTCTCATTCCTGTCTCTTTCTCCTTCCTGTCTCTCTCTCTCATTCCTGTCTCTCTCTCATTCCTGTCTGTCTCTCATTCCTGTCTCCCTCTCTCATTCCTGTCTCTCTCTCTCATTCATGTCTCTCTCTCATTCCTGTCTGTCTCTCATTCCTGTCTGTCTCTCATTCCTGTCTGTCTCTGTCTGTCTCTCATTCCTGTCTCCCTCTCTCATTCCTGTCTCTCTCTCTCATTCCTGTCTCTCTCTCATTCCTGTCTGTCTCTCATTCCTGTCTGTCTCTGTCTGTCTCTCATTCCTGTCTCCCTCTCTCATTCCTGTCTCTCTCTCTCATTCCTATCTCTCTCTCATTCCTGTCTGTCTCTCATTCCTGTCTGTCTCTGTCTGTCTCTCATTCCTGCCTTTCTCTCATTCCTGTCTGTTTCTCAATCATGTTTGTCTCTCATTAGAGATTGGTACTGTAGGTCAGTAGTACTGGTCATTATTTACTGGTTAAAGACTGGTACTGTAGGTCAGTAGTACTGGTCATTATTTACTGGTTAAAGACTGGTACTGTAGGTCAGTAGTACAGGTCCTTATTTACTGGTTAGAGACATAGATACTGTAGGTCAGTAGTACAGGTCAGTATTTACTGGTTAGAGACTGGTACTGTAGATACATAGACACTGTAGGTCAGTAGTACAGGTCATTATCTACTGGTTAGAGACATAGATACTGTAGGTCAGTAGTACAGGTCATTATCTACTGGTTAGAGACATAGATACTGTAGGTCAGTAGTACAGGTCAGTACTACTGGGAGGCAGTAGCCTAGTGGTTAGAGATATAGATGGGGAGGCAGTAGCCTAGTGGTTAGAGATATAGATGTGGAGGCAGTAGCCTAGTGGTTAGAGATATAGATGTGGAGGCAGTAGCCTAGTGGTTAGAGATATAGATGGGGATGCAGTAGCCTAGTGGTTAGAGATATAGATGGGGAGGCAGTAGCCTAGTGGTTAGAGATATAGATGTGGAGGCAGTAGCCTAGTGGTTAGAGATATAGATGTGGAGGCAGTAGCCTAGTGGTTAGAGATATAGATGTGGAGGCAGTAGCCTAGTGGTTAGAGATATAGATGGGGAGGCAGTAGCCTAGTGGTTAGAGATATAGATGGGAGGCAGTAGCCTAGTGGTTAGAGATATAGATGGGAGGCAGTAGCCTAGTGGGTAGAGATATAGATGGGGAGGCAGTAGCCTAGTGGTTAGAGATATAGATGGGGAGGCAGTAGCCTAGTGGTTAGAGATATAGATGGGGAGGCAGTAGCCTAGTGGTTAGAGATATAGATGTGGAGGCAGTAGCCTAGTGGTTAGAGATATAGATGTGGAGGCAGTAGCCTAGTGGTTAGAGATATAGATGTGGAGGCAGTAGCCTAGTGGTTAGAGATATAGATGTGGAGGCAGTAGCCTAGTGGTTAGAGATATAGATGTGGAGGCAGTAGCCTAGTGGTTAGAGATATAGATGGGGAGGCAGTAGCCTAGTGGTTAGAGATATAGATGTGGAGGCAGTAGCCTAGTGGTTAGAGATATAGATGGGGAGGCAGTAGCCTAGTGGTTAGAGATATAGATGGGGAGGCAGTAGCCTA
This sequence comes from Oncorhynchus keta, assembly GCF_023373465.1. Classification (NCBI taxonomy): domain Eukaryota; kingdom Metazoa; phylum Chordata; class Actinopteri; order Salmoniformes; family Salmonidae; genus Oncorhynchus; species Oncorhynchus keta. The sequence goes on along the minus strand of NW_026280275.1, from coordinate 84,008 downwards.
GTGGTTAGAGATATAGATGTGGAGGCAGTAGCCTAGTGGTTAGAGATATAGATGGGGAGGCAGTAGCCTAGTGGTTAGAGATATAGATGTGGATGTGGAGGCAGTAGCCTAGTGGTTAGAGATATAGATGGGGAGGCAGTAGCCTAGTGGTTAGAGATATAGATTAGACATAGGTTAGAGCGTTGGATTAGTAACCGAAACGTTGCAAGATTGAATGAATCCCTGAGCCAACAAGGAACAAATCTGTCGTTCTGCCACTGAACAAGGCAGTTAACCCATTGTTCCTCGGCTGTCATTGTAAACAAGAATTTGATCTTAGCAGACATGCCTAGTTAAATCAATGTTAAATAAACATTTATTACCAAGTAGATGTCTTTTGTTTATTTCTCTGACGGCCAAACGTGTAACTGGTAATGACAAGATTTAAAGACCTCAGTGTTCATCTCATCTCCTCTATGTACAGTGTTACTGACTCAGTGTGCTTCATTTAAAGACCTCAGTGTTCATCTCCTCTATGTACAGTGTTACTGACTCAGTGTGCTTCATTTAAAGACCTCAGTGTTCATCTCCTCTCCTCTATGTACAGTGTTACTGACTCAGTGTGCTTCATTTAAAGACCTCAGTGTTCATCTCCTCTCCTCTATGTACAGTGTTACTGACTCAGTGTGCTTCATTTAAAGACCTCAGTGTTCATCTCCTCTCCTCTATGTACAGTGTTACTGACTCAGTGTGCTTCATTTAAAGACCTTAGTGTTCATCTCCTCTATGTACAGTGTTACTGACTCAGTGTGCTTCATTTAAAGACCTCAGTGTTCATCTCCTCTCCTCTATGTACAGTGTTACTGACTCAGTGTGCTTCATTTAAAGACCTCAGTGTTCATCTCCTCTATGTACAGTGTTACTGACTCAGTGTGCTTCATTTAAAGACCTCAGTGTTCATCTCCTCTCCTCTATGTACAGTGTTACTGACTCAGTGTCCTTCATTTAAAGACCTCAGTGTTCATCTCCTCTCCTCTATGTACAGTGTTACTGACTCAGTGTCCTTCATTTAAAGACCTCAGTGTTCATCTCCTCTCCTCTATGTACAGTGTTACTGACTCAGTGTGCTTCACTTAAAGACCTCAGTGTTCATCTCCTCTCCTCTATGTACAGTGTTACTGACTCAGTGTGCTTCATTTAAAGACCTCAGTGTTCATCTCCTCTCCTCTATGTACAGTGTTACTGACTCAGTGTGCTTCATTTAAAGACCTCAGTGTTCATCTCCTCTATGTACAGTGTTACTGACTCAGTGTGCTTCATTTAAAGCCCTCAGTGTTCATCTCCTCTCCTCTATGTACAGTGTTACTGACTCAGTGTCCTTCATTTAAAGACCTCAGTGTTCATCTCCTCTCCTCTATGTACAGTGTTACTGACTCAGTGTGCTTCACTTAAAGACCTCAGTGTTCATCTCCTCTCCTCTATGTACAGTGTTACTGACTCAGTGTGCTTCATTTAAAGACCTCAGTGTTCATCTCCTCTCCTCTATGTACAGTGTTACTGACTCAGTGTGCTTCATTTAAAGACCTCAGTGTTCATCTCCTCTATGTACAGTGTTACTGACTCAGTGTGCTTCATTTAAAGACCTCAGTGTTCATCTCCTCTCCTCTATGTACAGTGTTACTGACTCAGTGTCCTTCATTTAAAGACCTCAGTGTTCATCTCCTCTCCTCTATGTACAGTGTTACTGACTCAGTGTGCTTCACTTAAAGACCTCAGTGTTCATCTCCTCTCCTCTATGTACAGTGTTACTGACTCAGTGTGCTTCATTTAAAGACCTCAGTGTTCATCTCCTCTCCTCTATGTACAGTGTTACTGACTCAGTGTCCTTCACTTAAAGACCTCAGTGTTCATCTCCTCTCCTCTATGTACAGTGTTACTGACTCAGTGTGCTTCACTTAAAGACCTCAGTGTTCATCTCCTCTCCTCTATGTACAGTGTTACTGACTCAGTGTGCTTCATTTAAAGACCTCAGTGTTCATCTCCTCTCCTCTATGTACAGTGTTACTGACTCAGTGTGCTTCATTTAAAGACCTCAGTGTTCATCTCATCTCCTCTATGTACAGTGTTACTGACTCAGTGTCCTTCATTTAAAGACCTCAGTGTTCATCTCCTCTATGTACAGTGTTACTGAATCAGTGTGCTTCATTTAAAGACCTCAGTGTTCATCTCCTCTATGTACAGTGTTACTGACTCAGTGTCCTTCATTTAAAGACCTCAGTGTTCATCTCCTCTCCTCTATGTACAGTGTTACTGACTCAGTGTCCTTCACTTAAAGACCTCAGTGTTCATCTCCTCTCCTCTATGTACAGTGTTACTGACTCAGTGTGCTTCATTTAAAGACCTCAGTGTTCATCTCCTCTCCTCTATGTACAGTGTTACTGACTCAGTGTGCTTCATTTAAAGACCTCAGTGTTCATCTCATCTCCTCTATGTACAGTGTTACTGACTCAGTGTCCTTCATTTAAAGACCTCAGTGTTCATCTCCTCTATGTACAGTGTTACTGACTCAGTGTCCTTCATTTAAAGACCTCAGTGTTCATCTCCTCTCCTCTATGTACAGTGTTACTGACTCAGTGTGCTTCATTTAAAGACCTCAGTGTTCATCTCCTCTCCTCTATGTACAGTGTTACTGACTCAGTGTGCTTCACTTAAAGACCTCAGTGTTCATCTCCTCTCCTCTATGTACAGTGTTACTGACTCAGTGTGCTTCATTTAAAGACCTCAGTGTTCATCTCCTCTCCTCTATGTACAGTGTTACTGACTCAGTGTCCTTCACTTAAAGACCTCAGTGTTCATCTCCTCTCCTCTATGTACAGTGTTACTGACTCAGTGTGCTTCATTAAAGACCTCAGTGTTCATCTCCTCTCCTCTATGTACAGTGTTACTGACTCAGTGTGCTTCATTTAAAGACCTCAGTGTTCATCTCCTCTCCTCTATGTACAGTGTTACTGACTCAGTGTGCTTCATTTAAAGACCTCAGTGTTCATCTCATCTCCTCTATGTACAGTGTTACTGACTCAGTGTCCTTCATTTAAAGACCTCAGTGTTCATCTCCTCTATGTACAGTGTTACTGAATCAGTGTGCTTCATTTAAAGACCTCAGTGTTCATCTCCTCTATGTACAGTGTTACTGACTCAGTGTCCTTCATTTAAAGACCTCAGTGTTCATCTCCTCTCCTCTATGTACAGTGTTACTGACTCAGTGTCCTTCACTTAAAGACCTCAGTGTTCATCTCCTCTCCTCTATGTACAGTGTTACTGACTCAGTGTGCTTCATTTAAAGACCTCAGTGTTCATCTCCTCTCCTCTATGTACAGTGTTACTGACTCAGTGTGCTTCATTTAAAGACCTCAGTGTTCATCTCATCTCCTCTATGTACAGTGTTACTGACTCAGTGTCCTTCATTTAAAGACCTCAGTGTTCATCTCCTCTATGTACAGTGTTACTGACTCAGTGTCCTTCATTTAAAGACCTCAGTGTTCATCTCCTCTCCTCTATGTACAGTGTTACTGACTCAGTGTGCTTCATTTAAAGACCTCAGTGTTCATCTCCTCTCCTCTATGTACAGTGTTACTGACTCAGTGTGCTTCACTTAAAGACCTCAGTGTTCATCTCCTCTCCTCTATGTACAGGAGTGCTTGTGATTTAAGTGTCCTTCCTGTTACCACTAATCTCTACGGTACAATTCACAAATAGTTTAACTGTTATTTTTCTCTCCTTCTTTAGCGCTCTGAACAAAATAAATGAATGCAGAATAATTATGTTCAAGTACATACTGGAGCTACCGAGGGCCTTTGAAAAAGAAACGTGGTGTTTATTTCTTGCTAGAATTGTAGCCTAAATAATACCGGATTTGTTACACGAATAAAATAGTATTGTTGTTTTAATTCAACATTACCAAGAAGGTTTCATGTCTGACGTGTGAACACAGTGGTTTTAACTGGTCTGAATCATTACGTCTCCTCGGCATAACACTGAAGAAAAGACTGTTATTCTGTTGATGCCAGAGACACCAAGGACATTGGTAAGAGAAGCTTAGTCAGACCACCCCACACGCGCGCACACACACACACACACACACACACACACACACACACACACCAAACACACACACACACACACACACACACACACACACATAAATGTTTGTACCGGGGACACAGAGGACAGTCGTTTTCAGGCAATAGTAGAATAGGATCAGAACGTTCTGATAACAGTACAGTATTATATAGATGATAACAGTAGTACAGTATTATATAGATGATAACAGTAGTACAGTATTAAATAGATGATAACAGTAGTACAGTATTATATAGATGATAACAGTAGTACAGTACTACATAGATGATGACAGTAGTACAGTATTACATAGATGATGACAGTAGTACAGTATTATATAGATGATAACAGTAGTACAGTATTATATAGATGATAACAGTAGTACAGTATTATATAGATGATAACAGTAGTACAGTACTACATAGATGATGACAGTAGTACAGTATTATATAGATGATGATAACAGTAGTACAGTATTATATAGATGATAACAGTAGTACAGTATTATATAGATGATAACAGTAGTACAGTATTACATAGATGATGACAGTAGTACAGTATTATATAGATGATGATAACAGTAGTACAGTATTATATAGATGATAACAGTAGTACAGTATTATATAGATGATAACAGTACAGTATTACATAGATGATGACAGTAGTACAGTATTATATAGATGATAACAGTAGTACAGTATTACATAGATGGTGATAACAGTAGTACAGTATTATATAGATGATAACAGTAGTACAGTATTATATAGATGATAACAGTAGTACAGTATTATATAGATGATAACAGTAGTACAGTATTACATAGATGATAACAGTAGTACAGTATTATATAGATGATAACAGTAGTACAGTATTATATAGATGATAACAGTAGTACAGTACTACATAGATGATGACAGTAGTACAGTATTATATAGATGATGACAGTAGTACAGTATTATATAGATGATGATAACAGTAGTACAGTATTATATAGATGATAACAGTAGTACAGTATTATATAGATGATGATAACAGTAGTACAGTATTATATAGATGATAACAGTAGTACAGTATTATATAGATGATAACAGTAGTACAGTCCTACATAGATGATAACAGTAGTACAGTATTATATAGATGATGACAGTAGTACAGTATTATATAGATGATAACAGTAGTACAGTATTATATAGATGATAACAGTAGTACAGTATTACATAGATGATGACAGTAGTACAGTATTATATAGATGATAACAGTAGTACAGTATTATATAGATGATGACAGTAGTACAGTATTATATAGATGATGATAACAGTAGTACAGTATTATATAGATGATAACAGTAGTACAGTATTATATAGATGATAACAGTAGTACAGTATTATATAGATGATAACAGTAGTACAGTATTATATAGATGATAACAGTAGTACAGTATTATATAGATGATAACAGTAGTACAGTATTATATAGATGATAACAGTAGTACAGTACTACATAGATGATGACAGTAGTACAGTATTATATAGATGATAACAGTAGTACAGTATTATATAGATGATGACAGTAGTACAGTATTATATAGATGATAACAGTAGTACAGTATTATATAGATGATAACAGTAGTACAGTATTATATAGATGATAACAGTAGTACAGTATTATATAGATGATAACAGTAGTACAGTACTACATAGATGATGATAACAGTAGTACAGTATTATATAGATGATGATAACAGTAGTACAGTATTATATAGATGATAACAGTAGTACAGTATTATATAGATGATAACAGTAGTACAGTATTATATAGATGATAACAGTAGTACAGTACTACATAGATGATGACAGTAGTACAGTATTATATAGATGATAACAGTAGTACAGTATTATATAGATGATGATAACAGTAGTACAGTATTATATAGATGATAACAGTAGTACAGTATTATATAGATGATAACAGTAGTACAGTATTACATATATGATAACAGTAGAACAGTATTATATAGATGATGATATAGATGATAACAGTAGTACAGTATTATATAGATGATAACAGTAGTACAGTATTATATAGATGATAACAGTAGTACAGTATTATATAGATGATAACAGTAGTACAGTATTATATAGATGATAACAGTAGTACAGTACTACATAGATGATAACAGTAGTACAGTATTATATAGATGATGATAACAGTAGTACAGTATTATATAGATGATAACAGTAGTACAGTATTATATAGATGATAACAGTAGTACAGTATTATATAGATGATGACAGTAGTACAGTATTATATAGATGATAACAGTAGTACAGTACTACATAGATGATAACAGTAGTACAGTATTATATAGATGATGATAACAGTAGTACAGTATTATATAGATGATAACAGTAGTACAGTATTATATAGATGATAACAGTAGTACAGTACTACATAGATGATGACAGTAGTACAGTATTACATAGATGATGACAGTAGTACAGTATTATATAGATGATAACAGTAGTACAGTATTATATAGATGATAACAGTAGTACAGTATTATATAGATGATAACAGTAGTACAGTACTACATAGATGATGACAGTAGTACAGTATTATATAGATGATGATAACAGTAGTACAGTATTATATAGATGATAACAGTAGTACAGTATTATATAGATGATAACAGTAGTACAGTATTACATAGATGATGACAGTAGTACAGTATTATATAGATGATGATAACAGTAGTACAGTATTATATAGATGATAACAGTAGTACAGTATTATATAGATGATAACAGTAGTACAGTATTACATAGATGATGACAGTAGTACAGTATTATATAGATGATAACAGTAGTACAGTATTACATAGATGATGATAACAGTAGTACAGTATTATATAGATGATAACAGTAGTACAGTATTATATAGATGATAACAGTAGTACAGTATTATATAGATGATAACAGTAGTACAGTATTACATAGATGATAACAGTAGTACAGTATTATATAGATGATAACAGTAGTACAGTATTATATAGATGATAACAGTAGTACAGTACTATATAGATGATGACAGTAGTACAGTATTATATAGATGATGACAGTAGTACAGTATTATATAGATGATGATAACAGTAGTACAGTATTATATAGATGATAACAGTAGTACAGTATTATATAGATGATGATAACAGTAGTACAGTATTATATAGATGATAACAGTAGTACAGTATTATATAGATGATAACAGTAGTACAGTCCTACATAGATGATAACAGTAGTACAGTATTATATAGATGATGACAGTAGTACAGTATTATATAGATGATAACAGTAGTACAGTATTATATAGATGATAACAGTAGTACAGTATTACATAGATGATGACAGTAGTACAGTATTATATAGATGATAACAGTAGTACAGTATTATATAGATGATGACAGTAGTACAGTATTATATAGATGATGATAACAGTAGTACAGTATTATATAGATGATAACAGTAGTACAGTATTATATAGATGATAACAGTAGTACAGTATTATATAGATGATAACAGTAGTACAGTATTATATAGATGATAACAGTAGTACAGTATTATATAGATGATAACAGTAGTACAGTACTACATAGATGATGACAGTAGTACAGTATTATATAGATGATAACAGTAGTACAGTATTACATAGATGATAACAGTAGTACAGTATTATATAGATGATAACAGTAGTACAGTATTATATAGATGATGACAGTAGTACAGTATTATATAGATGATAACAGTAGTACAGTATTATATAGATGATAACAGTAGTACAGTATTATATAGATGATAACAGTAGTACAGTATTATATAGATGATAACAGTAGTACAGTACTACATAGATGATGATAACAGTAGTACAGTATTATATAGATGATGATAACAGTAGTACAGTATTATATAGATGATAACAGTAGTACAGTATTATATAGATGATAACAGTAGTACAGTATTATATAGATGATGACAGTAGTACAGTATTATATAGATGATAACAGTAGTACAGTATTATATAGATGATGATAACAGTAGTACAGTATTATATAGATGATAACAGTAGTACAGTATTATATAGATGATAACAGTAGTACAGTATTATATAGATGATAACAGTAGTACAGTACTACATATATGATAACAGTAGTACAGTATTATATAGATGATGATAACAGTAGTACAGTATTATATAGATGATAACAGTAGTACAGTATTATATAGATGATAACAGTAGTACAGTATTATATAGATGATAACAGTAGTACAGTATTATATAGATGATAACAGTAGTACAGTACTACATAGATGATAACAGTAGTACAGTATTATATAGATGATGATAACAGTAGTACAGTATTATATAGATGATAACAGTAGTACAGTATTATATAGATGATAACAGTAGTACAGTATTATATAGATGATGACAGTAGTACAGTATTATATAGATGATAACAGTAGTACAGTACTACATAGATGATAACAGTAGTACAGTATTATATAGATGATGATAACAGTAGTACAGTATTATATAGATGATAACAGTAGTACAGTATTATAGAGATGATAACAGTAGTACAGTACTACATAGATGATGACAGTAGTACAGTATTATATAGATGATAACAGTAGTACAGTATTATATAGATGATAACAGTAGTACAGTACTACATAGATGATAACAGTAGTACAGTATTATATAGATGATAACAGTAGTACAGTATTATATAGATGATAACAGTAGTACAGTATTACATAGATGATAACAGTAGTACAGTATTATATAGATGATAACAGTAGTACAGTATTATATAGATGATAACAGTAGTACAGTATTACATAGATGATAACAGTAGTACAGTATTATATAGATGATAACAGTAGTACAGTATTATATAGATGATAACAGTAGTACAGTATTACATAGATGATAACAGTAGTACAGTATTATATAGATGATAACAGTAGTACAGTATTATATAGATGATAACAGTAGTACAGTATTATATAGATGATAACAGTAGTACAGTATTATATAGATGATAACAGTAGTACAGTACTACATAGATGATAACAGTAGTACAGTATTATATAGATGATAACAGTAGTACAGTATTATATAGATGATAACAGTAGTACAGTATTATATAGATGATAACAGTAGTACAGTACTACATAGATGATAACAGTAGTACAGTATTATATAGATGATAACAGTAGTACAGTATTATATAGATGATAACAGTAGTACAGTACTACATAGATGATAACAGTAGTACAGTATTATATAGATGATAACAGTAGTACAGTATTATATAGATGATAACAGTAGTACAGTATTATATAGATGATAACAGTAGTACAGTATTATATAGATGATGATAACAGTAGTACAGTATTATATAGATGATAACAGTAGTACAGTATTATATAGATGATAACAGTAGTACAGTATTATATAGATGATAACAGTAGTACAGTATTATATAGATGATAACAGTAGTACATATTATATAGATGATAACAGTAGTACAGTATTATATAGATGATAACAGTAGTACAGTATTACATAGATGATAACAGTAGTACAGTATTATATAGATGATAACAGTAGTACAGTATTATATAGATGATAACAGTAGTACAGTATTATATAGATGATAACAGTAGTACAGTATTATATAGATGATAACAGTAGTACAGTATTATATAGATGATAACAGTAGTACAGTATTATATAGATGATAACAGTACAGTATTATATAGATGATAACAGTAGTACAGTATTATATAGATGATAACAGTAGTACAGTATTATATAGATGATGACAGTAGTACAGTATTATATAGATGATAACAGTAGTACAGTATTATATAGATGATGACAGTAGTACAGTATTATATATAGATGATATGATAACAGTAGTACAGTATTATATAGATGATAACAGTAGTACAGTATTATATAGATGATGACAGTAGTACAGTATTATATAGATGATAACAGTAGTACAGTATTATATAGATGATAACAGTAGTACAGTATTATATAGATGATAACAGTAGTACAGTATTATATAGATGATAACAGTAGTATATTATATAGATGATGACAGTAGTACAGTATTATATAGATGATAACAGTAGTACAGTATTATATAGATGATAAACAGTAGTACAGTATTATATAGATGATAACAGTAGTACAGTATTATATAGATGATAACAGTAGTACAGTATTATATAGATGATAACAGTAGTACAGTATATATAGATGATAACAGTAGTACAGTATTATATAGATGATAACAGTAGTACAGTATTATATAGATGTTAACAGTAGTACAGTATTATATAGATGATAACAGTAGTACAGTATTATATAGATGATAACAGTAGTACAGTATTATATAGATGATAACAGTAGTACAGTATTATATAGATGATAACAGTAGTACAGTATTATATAGATGATAACAGTAGTACAGTATTATATAGATGATAACAGTAGTACAGTATTATATAGATGATAACAGTAGTACAGTACTATATAGATGATAACAGTAGTACAGTATTATATAGATGATAACAGTAGTACAGTATTATATAGATGATAACAGTAGTACAGTACTACATAGATGATAACAGTAGTACAGTACTATATAGATGATAACAGTAGTACAGTATTATTGATAACAGTAGTATTATATAGATATAACAGTAGTACAGTACTACATAGATGATAACAGTAGTACAGTACTACATAGATGATAACAGTAGTACAGTATTATATAGATGATAACAGTAGTACAGTATTATATAGATGATAACAGTAGTACAGTATTATATAGATGATAACAGTAGTACAGTACTACATAGATGATAACAGTAGTACAGTACTATATAGATGATAACAGTAGTACAGTATTACATAGATGATAACAGTAGTACAGTATTATATAGATGATAACAGTAGTACAGTATTATATAGATGATAACAGTAGTACAGTATTATATAGATGATGACAGTAGTACAGTACTACATAGATGATAACAGTAGTACAGTACTATATAGATGATAACAGTAGTACAGTATTATATAGATGATAACAGTAGTACAGTATTATATAGATGATAACAGTAGTACAGTATTATATAGATGATGACAGTAGTACAGTACTACATAGATGATAACAGTAGTACAGTATTATATAGATGATGACAGTAGTACAGTATTATATAGATGATAACAGTAGTACAGTACTATATAGATGATAACAGTAGTACAGTATTATATAGATGATAACAGTAGTACAGTATTATATAGATGATAACAGTAGTACAGTATTATATAGATGATGACAGTAGTACAGTACTACATAGATGATAACAGTAGTACAGTATTATATAGATGATGACAGTAGTACAGTATTATATAGATGATAACAGTAGTACAGTATTATATAGATGATAACAGTAGTACAGTATTATATAGATGATAACAGTAGTACAGTATTATATAGATGATAACAGTAGTACAGTATTATATAGATGATAACAGTAGTACAGTATTATATAGATGATAACAGTAGTACAGTATTATATAGATGATAACAGTAGTACAGTATTACATAGATGATAACAGTAGTACAGTACTACACATGGAGATGAGAAATATAGGAGTTAGTTCATATTCTACTGAAACTAAATCATGTCCCAGAAGTAATGGCCATCTGGGAAACAGACTCTTTAATTCCTAATATAAATATGACTCTAATGCCCTCCTCCAGCCAGCACCACACACACACACTCACTCACTCACTCACTCACACCTCCTCCTCCTTCTCCCAGTTTAATTAATACAGCAGGTTGTCTGTGTGTCTGGCCTTTATAAATAAACAGATGCTAATATGTGTCTGATTACAATCATCTCCAACCCAGGGGAAGGTATCAACCAACACGGGTCAGACACACACACACACACACACATACACACACACACACACACACACATACACACACACACACACATACACACACATACACATACACATACACACACATACACACAGAGAGAGACACAGAGACGCAGAGACACAGAGACTCTCAGACATGGATGTTTACTCACACACAGCAGGGTCACGGAGGGCGCTGTGAAATGATTTAATAGAGGACTGAAGCATTAACCAGGAAACCAGGAGGAGACGTTACATTACGGGGCCGTTGACATGATGATGACTCTCAGAGGGAAACGGTTGACGCTCAGACCCAGCTGAGTCCACAGGAGGGAGGGATAGAGAGGGATAACCCAACAGAGGAATGGAGGGAGGGATAGAGAGGGATAACCCAACACAGAGGAACGGAGGGATGGATAGAGAGGGATAACCCAACACAGAGGAACGGAGGGATGGATAGAGAGGGATAACCCAACACAGAGGAACAGAGGGATGGATAGAGAGGGATAACCCAACACAGAGGAACAGAGGGATGTATAGAAAGGGATAACCCAACACAGAGGAACGGAGGGATGGAGGGATGGATAGAGAGGGATAACCCAACCCAGAGGAATAGAGGGATGGAGGGATGGATAGAGAGGGATAACCCAACACAGAGGAATAGAGGGATGGAGGGATGGATAGAGAGGGATAACCCAACACAGAGGAACGGAGGGATGGATAGAGAGGGATAACCCAACACAGAGGAATAGAGGGATGGAGGGATGGATAGAGAGGGATAACCCAACCCAGAGGAATAGAGGGATGGAGGGATGGATAGAGAGGGATAACCCAACACAGAGGAATAGAGGGATGGAGGGATGGATAGAGAGGGATAACCCAACACAGAGGAATAGAGGGATGGAGGGATGGATAGAGAGGGATAACCCAACACAGAGGAATAGAGGGATGGAGGGATGGATAGAGAGGGATAACCCAACCCAGAGGAACGGAGGGATGGATAGAGAGGGATAACCCAACACAGAGGAACAGAGGAACGGAGGTATGGATAGAGAGGGATAACCCAACACAGAGGAACAGAGGGATGGATAGAGAGGGATAACCCAACACAGAGGAACAGAGGGATGGATAGAGAGGGATAACCCAACACAGAGGAACAGAGGGATGGATAGAGAGGGATAACCCAACACAGAGGAACAGAGGGATGGATAGAGAGGGATAACCCAACACAGAGGAACAGAGGGATGGATAGAGAGGGATAACCCAACACAGAGGAACAGAGGGATGGATAGAGAGGGATAACCCAACACAGAGGAACAGAGGGATGGATAGAGAGGGATAACCCAACACAGAGGAACAGAGGATGGATAGAGAGGGATAACCCAACACAGAGGAACAGAGGGATGGATAGAGAGGATAACCCAACACAGAGGAACAGAGGGATGGATAGAGAGGGATAACCCAACACAGAGGAACAGAGGGATGGATAGAGAGGGATAACCCAACACAGAGGAACGGAGGGATGGGATGGATAGAGAGGGATAACCCAACACAGAGGAACAGAGGGATGGATAGAGAGGGATAACCCAACACAGAGGAACAGAGGGATGGATAGAGAGGATAACCCAACACAGAGGAACAGAGGGATGGATAGAGAGGGATAACCCAACACAGAGGGACAGAGGGATGGATAGAGAGGGATAACCCAACACAGAGGGATGGATAGAGAGGGATAACCCAACACAGAGGAACAGAGGGATGGATAGAGAGGGATAACCCAACACAGAGGAACAGAGGGATGGATAGAGAGGGATAACCCAACACAGAGGAACAGAGGGATGGAGGGATGGATAGAGAGGGATAACCCAACACAGAGGAACAGAGGGATGGATAGAGAGGGATAACCCAACACAGAGGAACGGAGGGATGGATAGAGAGGGATAACCCAACACAGAGGAACGGAGGGATGGATAGAGAGGGATAACCCAACACAGAGGAACAGAGGGAGGGATAGAGAGGGATAACCCAACACAGAGGAACGGAGGGATGGAGGGATGGATAGAGAGGGATAACCCAACACAGAGGAACAGAGGAACAGAGGGATGGATAGAGAGGGATAACCCAACACAGAGGAACAGAGGGATGGATAGAGAGGGATAACCCAACACAGAGGAACAGAGGGATGGATAGAGAGGGATAACCCAACACAGAGGGACAGAGGGATGGATAGAGAGGGATAACCCAACACAGAGGGATGGATAGAGAGGGATAACCCAACACAGAGGAACAGAGGGATGGATAGAGAGGGATAACCCAACACAGAGGAACAGAGGGATGGATAGAGAGGGATAACCCAACACAGAGGAACAGAGGGATGGATAGAGAGGGATAACCCAACACAGAGGAACAGAGGGATGGATAGAGAGGGATAACCCAACACAGAGGAACAGAGGGATGGATAGAGAGGGATAACCCAACACAGAGGAACAGAGGGATGGATAGAGAGGAATAACCCAACACAGAGGAACAGAGGGTTGGATAGAGAGGGATAACCCAACACAGAGGGATGGATAGAGAGGGATAACCCAACACAGAGGGATGGATAGAGAGGGATAACCCAACACAGAGGAACAGAGGGATGGATAGAGAGGGATAACCCAACACAGAGGAACAGAGGGATGGATAGAGAGGGATAACCCAACACAGAGGAACAGAGGGATGGATAGAGAGGGATAACCCAACACAGAGGGATGGAGGGATGGAAAGAGAGGGATAACCCAACACAGAGGAACAAAGGGATGGATAGAGAGGGATAACCCAACACAGAGGAACGGAGGGATGGATAGAGAGGGATAACCCAACACAGAGGAACAGAGGGATGGATAGAGAGGGATAACCCAACACAGAGAGATGGAGGGATGGATAGAGAGGGATAACCCAACACAGAGGGATGGATAGAGAGGGATAACCCAACACAGAGGAACGGAGGGATGGATAGAGAGGATAACCCAACACAGAGGAACAGAGGGATGGATAGAGAGGATAACCCAACACAGAGGAACAGAGGGATGGATAGAGAGGGATAACCCAACACAGAGGAACGGAGGGATGGATAGAGAGGGATAACCCAACACAGAGGAACAGAGGGATGTATAGAGAGGGATAACCCAACACAGAGGAACGGAGGGATGGATAGAGAGGGATAACCCAACACAGAGGAACAGAGGGATGGATAGAGAGGGATAACCCAACACAGAGGAACAGAGGGATGGATAGAGAGGGATAACCCAACACAGAGGACCGGAGGGATGGATAGAGAGGGATAACCCAACACAGAGGAACAGAGGGATGGATAGAGAGGGATAACCCAACACAGAGGAACGGAGGGATGGATAGAGAGGGATAACCCAACACAGAGGAACGGAGGGATGGATAGAGAGGGATAACCCAACACAGAGGAACAGAGGGATGGATAGAGAGGGATAACCCAACACAGAGGAACGGAGGGATGGATAGAGAGGGATAACCCAACACAGAGGAACGGAGGGATGGAGGGATGGATAGAGAGGGATAACCCAACACAGAGGAACGGAGGGATGGATAGAGAGGGATAACCCAACACAGAGGAACAGAGGGATGGATAGAGAGGGATAACCCAACACAGAGGAACAGAGGGATGGATAGAGAGGGATAACCCAACACAGAGGAACAGAGGGATGGATAGAGAGGGATAACCCAACACAGAGGAACAGAGGGATGGATAGAGAGGGATAACCCAACACAGAGGAACAGAGGGATGGATAGAGAGGGATAACCCAACACAGAGGACCGGAGGGATGGATAGAGAGGGATAACCCAACACAGAGGAACGGAGGGATGGATAGAGAGGGATAACCCAACACAGAGGGATAGATAGAGAGGGATAACCCAACACAGAGGAACAGAGGGGTGGATAGAGAGGGATAACCCAACACAGAGGAACAGAGGGATGGACAGAGAGGGATAAACAACACAGAGGAACAGAGGGATGGATAGAGAGGGATAACCCAACACAGAGGAACAGAGGGATGGATAGAGAGGGATAACCCAACACAGAGGAACAGAGGGATAGATAGAGAGGGATAACCCAACACAGAGGAACAGAGGGATGGATAGAGAGGGATAACCCAACACAGAGGAACAGAGGATGGATAGAGAGGGATAACCCAACACAGAGGAACAGAGGGATGGATAGAGAGGGATAACCCAACACAGAGGAACAGAGGGATGGATAGAGAGGGATAACCCAACACAGAGGAACAGAGGGATGGATAGAGAGGATAACCCAACACAGAGGAACAGAGGGATGGATGGATAGAGGAACAGGGGATGGAACCCAACACAGAGGAACAGAGGGATGGATAGAGAGGGATAACCCAACACAGAGGAACGGAGGGATGGATAGAGAGGGATAACCCAACACAGAGGAACAGAGGGATGGATAGAGAGGGATAACCCAACACAGAGGAACAGAGGGATGGATAGAGAGGGATAACCCAACACAGAGGAACAGAGGGATGGATAGAGAGGGATAACCCAACACAGAGGAACAGAGGATGGATAGAGAGGGATAACCCAACACAGAGGAACAGAGGATGGATAGAGAGGATAACCCAACACAGAGGAATAGAGGGATGGATAGAGGATAACCCAACACAGAGGAACAGGATAACCCAACACAGAGGAACAGAGGGATGGATAGAGAGGGATAACCCAAAACAGAGGAACAGAGGGATGGATAGAGAGGGATAACCCAACACAGAGGGATGGATAGAGAGGGATAACCCTGTACACAGAGGAACAGATGGCGCTTGTAACGCCAGGATAGTGGGTGGATACCACCCAACACAGAGGACACATGACTGTAAGGGATAAAAGGTCTGCTAAATGGCATATATTATTATTATTATATTATTACAGAGGAACAGAGGGATGGATAGAGAGGGATAACCCAACACAGAGGAACGGAGGGATGGATAGAGAGGGATAACCCAAAACAGAGGAACAGAGGGATGATAGAGAGGGATAACCCAACACAGAGGAACAGAGGGATGGATAGAGAGGGATAACCCAACACAGAGGAACAGAGGGATGGATAGAGAGGGATAACCCAACACAGAGGAACAGAGGGATGGATAGAGAGGGATAACCCAACACAGAGGAACAGAGGGATGGATAGAGAGGGATAACCCAACACAGAGGAACAGAGGGATGGATAGAGAGGGATAACCCAACACAGAGGAACGGAGGGATGGATAGAGAGGGATAACCCAACACAGAGGAACAGAGGGATGGATAGAGAGGGATAACCCAACACAGAGGAACAGAGGGATGGATAGAGAGGGATAACCCAACACAGAGGAACAGAGGGATGATAGAGAGGGATAACCCAACACAGAGGAACAGAGGGATGGATAGAGAGGGATAACCCAACACAGAGGAACAGAGGGATGTATAGAGAGGGATAACCCAACACAGAGGAATAGAGGGATGGATAGAGAGGGATAACCCAACACAGAGGAACGGAGGGATGGATAGAGAGGGATAACCCAACACAGAGGGATGGAGGGATGGATAGAGAGGGATAACCCAACACAGAGGAACGGAGAGGTGGATAGAGAGGGATAACCCAACACAGAGGGATGGAGGGATGGATAGAGAGGGATAACCCAACACAGAGGAACAGAGGGATGGATAGAGAGGGATAACCCAACAAAGAGGGATGGAGGGATGGATAGAGAGGGATAACCCAACACAGAGGAACGGAGGGATGGATAGAGAGGGATAACCCAACACAGAGGAACAGAGGGATGGATAGAGAGGGATAACCCAACACAGAGGAACGGAGGGATGGATAGAGAGGGATAACCCAACACAGAGGAACAGAGGGATGGATAGAGAGGGATAACCCAACACAGAGGAAGGGATAGAGAGGGATAACCCAACACAGAGGAACAGAGGGATGGATAGAGAGGGATAACCCAACACAGAGGAACAGAGGGATGGATAGAGAGGGATAACCCAACACAGAGGAACAGAGGGATGGATAGAGAGGGATAACCCAACACAGAGGAACAGAGGGATGGATAGAGAGGGATAACCCAACACAGAGGAACAGAGGGATGGATAGAGAGGGATAACCCAACACAGAGGAACAGAGGGATGGATAGAGAGGGATAACCCAACACAGAGGAACGGAGGGATGGATAGAGAGGGATAACCCAACACAGAGGAACGGAGGGATGGATAGAGAGGGATAACCCAACACAGAGGAACAGAGGGATGGATAGAGAGGGATAACCCAACACAGAGGAACAGAGGGATGGATAGAGAGGGATAACCCAACACAGAGGAACGGAGGGATGGATAGAGAGGGATAACCCAACACAGAGGGATGGATAGAGAGGGATAACCCAACACAGAGGAACAGAGGGATGGATAGAGAGGGATAACCCAACACAGAGGAACGGAGGGATGGATAGAGAGGGATACTTCAAAACATGGAAGGAGGAATGGAGGAAAATGGTGTTATTGGTGGTAGTTTATGAGGAATGGAAAGAAACAGCAAGAACGGTGGATTTTGAAGAAGGAATAAATAAAGGATAAATGAGGAACAGAGGATAGAGAGGGATAACCCCCCATCCAATGAGGGATGGAATGGTAGTTGATAGTGGATGGAATGTTTCCCTTATGAGTTCAGATGTTATCTCTGATGCAGGCCTTGGTGTGTGTGTGTGTGTGTGCGTGCGTGCTGCGTGCGTGCGTGTGTGTGTGTGTGTGTGTGTGACGTGCGCTACAGACATTTTGAGATGAGGACAGACTGCCATGGAGAGTATACACACACACACACACACACACACACAGACACACACACACACACACACACACACACACACACACACTGCACGCCAGATGTAATGTGAAGCCAATCCCCCTCTCTAGCAATCAAGAAGGGAAACGTCAAGGAAATGTACATGACTACTGTTTCTCAACCCAAAGTCTCAGACACTTGATTGCTACAGTGTTGGATGGAGTCGTCTGTCCGTCATGACTTCCTGCAGCACTTCCTGTCTTCAGTTCCTACCCCACGGCCCCGCGAAGGGAATCGTTTGAGAGCCAGAAGAGATCAATGAAACAGAAGATATCTCTCTCTCTCTCTCTCTCTCTCTCTCTTTTCTCGCTACAGGAAAAGCACATCCTTCCGTTCTTCCCTCTCTCTATCTTTCCATCCTCCATTTTCTAAGTCCCAAGATGATTTGCAAAAGCTAGCCCAGACCCATAACTCTACAGTGTTGGGTGTTGCTGTTGCCGTGGAGATTCCATTCTTCCATTCTATTCGAATCAACAGAACCAATCTCAGAGCAGCTTTGTTTGTGTTGTTTCCGACCCACTAGGATAGGTAGAGGGCTCCCACAAGACCCTCCTCTCTCTCTCTCTCTCTCTCTCTCTCTGGGGCGGGTAGCTTCCTCCACCCCTGCTGTAATTGGGGAGAGAGATCAGAGGTCCAAGGCTACTTGTTTGGACTTGTTTAATGATGTAGAATGTATGTGTCCCAAATGTCCCTCTATAGTGCACTACTGTTAACCTCATAGGACTGGTCTATTCCCTCTATAGTGGACTGGTCTATTCCCTCTATAGTGCACTACTGTTAACCTGATCATAGGACTGCTCTATTCCCTCTATAGTGCACTACTGTTAACCTGATCATAGGACTGCTCTATTCCCTCTATAGTGCACTACTGTTAACCTGATCATAGGACTGCTCTATTCCCTCTATAGTGCACTACTGTTAACCTGATCATAGGATTGGTCTATTCCCTCTATAGAGCACTACTGTTAACCTGATCACAGGACTGTTCTATTCCCTCTATAGAGCACTACTGTTAACCTGATCATAGGACTGGTCTATTCCCTCTATAGTGCACTACTGTTAACCTGATCATAGGACTGGTCTATTCCATCTATAGAGCACTACTGTTAACCTGATCATAGGACTGGTCTATTCCCTCTATAACCTGTGCACTACTGTTAACCTGATCACAGGACTGCTCTATTCCCTCTATAGAGCACTACTGTTAACCTGATCATAGGACTGGTCTATTCCCTCTATAGAGCACTACTGTTAACCTGATCACAGGACTGCTCTATTCCCTCTATAGAGCACTACTGTTAACCTGATCATAGGACTGGTCTATTCCCTATGTACTGCACTGCTGTTAACCTGGTCATAGGACTGCTCTATTCCCTATGTACTGCACTACTGTTAACCTGATCATAGGACCCACTGCTGGCCTCCCAATCTAAACAAACATTTGGCATACTGGTAAAGTGGTCATTCTCTGTTTTTATCCTGAAAATCTTCCTAGTCCTTAATGATTACAAGTGTACTCATAACATGATGCAGCCACCACTATGATTGAAAATACGGAGAGTCGTATTCAGTAATGAGTTGTATTGGATTTGCCCCAAACATGACACTTTGTATTCACAACAAAAAGTGAATTGCTTTGCCACATTTTATTTGCAGTATCACTTTAGTGCCTTGTTGCAAACAGGATGAATATTTTTGAATATGTTTTATTCTGTTACAAGCTTTCCTTTATTTAACCTTTTCACTCTGTGAACTTTCTGAAGACACTGTACGCTCATCCAGAATCCTGTAATATAAAACGTGTTCTTCTCTGTGGTGGCAACGCTCCGTATTCTGACTCATGTCTTCATGTTAAACCAGACTTGATTTACTTAAAATCACCGTTTAAGGTCTTAATTCAGCTCGTTGACACACACATGCAAACACACACAGACACACACAGACACACACAGACACACACAGACATACACACACAGACACACACACACAGGAACACACAGACAGACATACACAGCATATACACATGCAAACAGACACACACATGCAAACACACACAGACACAGACAGACACACACAGACACACACAGACACACACAGACATACACAGACACACACACAGACACACACAGACATACACAGACACACAGACACAGACACACACACAGACACACACAGACACACACACAGACACACACACAGACACACACACACAGACACAGACACAGACACACACAGACACAGACACACAGACACACTTTACTCATCCAGCTATTACAGGCTGATTAGGGCCATTATATGGACAGGCCCATTTGTGTTCATATATTCCATGGTATTTAAAGTACTAAAATGTGATGTGATGTCGAGCCCTGTGTTCTGGACTACAATGTCACATGACCTAGATTTCAACCTTCTTTTTATTAAAGCCTTATCTAGAAATGAGAATTTCACTAAAAATTACAACTATTGTCTGAGGATGGTGCTGGAGGATTGGTGCTGGAGGATGGTGCTGGAGGATGGTGCTGGAGGATGGTGCTGGAGGATGGTGCTGGAGGATTGGTGCTGGAGGATGGTGCTGGAGGATGGTGCTGGAGGACGGTGCTGGAGGGTGGTTCTGGAGGATGGTGCTGGAGGATGGTGCTGGAGGATGGTGCTGGAGGATGGTGCTGGAGGATGGTGCTGGAGGATGGTGCTGGAAGATGGTGCTGGAGGATGGTGCTGGATGATGGTGCTGGAAGATGGTGCTGGAGGATGGTGCTGGAGGATGGTGCTGGAGGATGGTGCTGGAGGGTGGTTCTGGAGGATGGTGCTGGAGGGTGGTGCTGGAGGATGGTGCTGGAGGATGGTGCTGGAGGATGTTGCTGGAGGATGGTGCTGGAGGATGGTGCTGGATGATGGTGCTGGAGGCATGAGGACTGCAGATGTGGCCAGGGCAATAACTTGCAATGCCTTACTGTGAGATGCCTAACACAGCTCTACAGGGAGACAAAACGGTCAGCTGATCGTCCTCGCAGTGGTAGACCACGTGTAACAACACCTGCACAGGATCGGTACATCCGAACATCACACCTGTGGGACAGGTACAGGATGGCAACAACAACTGCCAGAGTTACACCAGGAAAGCACAATCCCTCCATCAGTGCTCAGACTGTCCACAATAGGCTGAGAGAGGCTGGACTGAGGGCTTGTAGGCCTGTTGTAAGGCAGGTCCTCACCAGACATCACCGGCAACAACGTTGCATATGAGCACAAACATATCGTCTCTGGACCAGACAGGACTGGCAAAAAGTGCTTTTCACTGACAAGTCGCGGTTTTGATGGTCGGATTCGCGTTTATCGTCGAAAGAATGAGCGTTCCACCGAGGCCTGTACTCTGGAGCGGGATCGATTTGGAGGTGGAGGGTCCGTCATGGTCTGGGGCGGTGTGTCACAGTATCATGAGCTTGTTGTCATTGCAGCCTGTCTCAATGCTGTGCGTTACAGGGATGCCATCCTCCTCCCTCATGTGGTACCCTTCCTGCAGGCTCATCCTGACATGACCATCCAGTATGACAATGGCACCAGCCATACTGCTCGTTCTGTGCGTGATTTCCTGCAAGTCAGGAATATCAATTTTCTGCCAAGGCCAGCGAAGAGCCCAGATCTCAGTCCCATTGAGCACGTCTGGGACCTATTGGATCGGAGGGTGAGGGCTAGGGCCATTCCCCCCAGAAATGTCTGGGAACTTGCAGGTGCCTTGGTGGAAGAGTGCGGTAACATCTCACAGCAAGAACTGGAAAATTTGGTGCAGTCCGTGAGGAGGAGATGCACTGCAGTACTTAATGCAGCTGGTGGCCACACAAGATTCCGACTGGTACTTTGACCCCCCTTTCTTCAGGGACACATTATTCAATTACTGTTATTCACATGTCTGTGGAACTTGTTCAGTTTATGTCTCAGTTGTTGAATCTTGTTATGTTCATACAAATATTTACACGTTAAGTTTGCGGAAAATGAACGCAGATGAGAGTGAGAGGATGTTTCTTTTTTTGCTGAGTCGATATAGTTATTTATTTGTTGCTCACAAAACTTGGGAGGCCAAATAAAATCCCCCACGGCCAAAATTCACCCCGCGGACCGCCAGTTGGGGAACCCTGATCTAATGGGTTTACTGTCTCTCTCTGTCTCTCTCTCTCTTGGTCTACCCATCACCCATATTGGTCCCCGCTCCCCATCTCTACCTCCATCCCTCTCTCCCCATCTCTACCTCCATCCCTCCCTCTCTCACTCCCTCTCCATCTCTACCTCCATCCCTCCCTCCCTCCCCATCTCTACCTCCATCCCTCCCTCCCCATCTCTACCTCCATCCCTCCCTCCCCATCTCTACCTCCATCCCTCCCTCCCCATCTCTATCTCCATCCCTCCCTCCCTCCCCATCTCTACCTCCATCCCTCCCTCCCCATCTCTACCTCCATCCCTCCCTCCCCATCTCTACCTCCATCCCTCCCTCCCCATCTCTACCTCCATCCCTCCATCCCTCCATCCCTCCCTCCCCATCTCTATCTCCATCCCTCCCTCCCTCCCCATCTCTACCTCCATCCCTCCCTCCCCATCTCTACCTCCATCCCTCCATCCCTCCCTCCCTCCCTCCCCATCTCTGCCTCCATCCCTCCCTCCCTCCCCATCTCTACCTCCATCCCTCCCTCCCTCTCCATCTCTACCTCCCTCCCTCCATCTCTCCCCATCCCCATCTCTACCTCCATCCCTCCCTCCCTCCTCCATCTCTCCCTCCCCATCTCTGCCTCCATCCCTCCCTCCCCATCTCTGCCTCCATCCCTCCCTCCCCATCTCTACCTCCATCCCCTCCCTCCCCATCTCTACCTCCATCCCTCCATCCCTCCATCCCACCCTCCCCATCTCTACCTCCATCCCTCCCTCCCCTCTCCATCTCTCCCTCCCCATCTCTGCCTCCATCCCTCCCTCCCCATCTCTGCCTCCATCCCTCCCTCCCTCTCCCTCTCTGCCTCCATCTCTCCCTCCCCATCTCTACCTCCATCCCTCCCTCCCCATCTCTGCCTCCATCCCTCCCTCCCCATCTCTACCTCCATCCCTCCCTCCCTCTCCATCTCTCCCTCCCCATCTCTGCCTCCATCCCTCCCTCCCCATCTCTGCCTCCATCCCTCCCTCCCTCTCCATCTCTGCCTCCATCTCTCCCTCCCTCCCCATCTCTGCCTCCATCCCTCCCTCTCCATCTCTGCCTCCATCTCTCCCTCCCCATCTCTGCCTCCATCCCTCCCTCCCCATCTCTACCTCCATCCCTCCCTCCCTCTCCATCTCTCCCTCCCCATCTCTGCCTCCATCTCTCCTCCCCATCTCTGCCTCCATCCCTCCCTCCCCATCTCTACCTCCATCCCTCCCTCCCCATCTCTACCTCCATCCCTCCATCCCTCCCTCCCCATCTCTACCTCCATCCCTCCCTCCCTATCTCTACTCCATCTCCCTCCCTCCCCATCTCTGCCTCCATCCCTCCCTCCCCATCTCTGCCTCCATCCCTCCCTCCCCATCTCTGCCTCCATCCCTCCCTCCCCATCTCTACCTCCATCCCTCCCTCCCCATCTCTACCTCCATCCCTCCCTCCCCATCTCTACCTCCATCCCTCCCTCCCCATCTCTACCTCCATCCCTCCCTCCCCATCTCTACCTCCATCCCTCCCTCCCCATCTCTACCTCCATCCCTCCCCCTCCCCATCTCTACCTCCATCCCTCCCTCCCCATCTCTACCTCCATCCCTCCCTCCCCATCTCTGCCTCCATCTCTCCCTCCCCATCTCTACCTCCATCCCTCCCTCCCCATCTCTACCTCCATCCCTCCCTCCCTCCCCATCTCTACCTCCATCCCTCCCTCCCCATCTCTACCTCCATCCCTCCCTCCCCATCTCTACCTCCATCCCTCCCTCCCCATCTCTGCCTCCATCTCTCCCTCACCATCTCTACCTCCATCCCTCCCTCCCTCCCCATCTCTACCTCCATCCCTCCCTCCCTCCCCATCTCTACCTCCATCTCTCCCTCCCCATCTCTACCTCCATCCCTCCCTCCCCCCCCCTCTCTCCCTCCATCCCTCCCTCCCTCCCTCCCCATCTCTACCTCCATCTCTCCCTCCCTCCCCATCTCTACCTCCCTCCCTCCCTCCCCATCTCTGCCTCCATCCCTCCCTCCCTCCCCATCTCTGCCTCCCTCCCTCCCTCCCCATCTCTGCCTCCATCCCTCCCTCCCCATCTCTACCTCCATCCCTCCCTCCCCATCTCTGCCTCCATCTCTCCCTCCCCATCTCTGCCTCCATCCCTCCCCATCTCTACCTCCATCCCTCCCTCCCTCCCCATCTCTGCCTCCATCCCTCCCTCCCCATCTCTGCCTCCATCCCTCCCTCCCCATCTCTACCTCCCTCCTACCTCCCCTCCCCATCTCTGCCTCCATCCCTCCCTCCCTCCCCCCCATCTCTGCCTCCATCTCTCCCTCCCCATCTCTACCTCCATCCCTCCCTCCCTCTCCATCTCTACCTCCATCCCTCCCTCCCTCTCCATCTCTACCTCCATCCCCCCATCCCCATCTCTGCCTCCTTCCCTCCCTCCACATCTCTACCTCCATCCCTCCCTCCCTCCCCATCTCTACCTCCATCCCTCCCTCCCTCCCCATCTCTACCTCCATCCCTCCCTCCCCACTCCCTCCCCATCTCTACCTCCATCCCCCCTCCCCATCTCTACCTCCATCCCTCCCTCCCTCCCCATCTCTGCCTCCATCCCTCCCTCCCCATCTCTACCTCCATCCCCCCCCATCCCCATCTCTACCTCCATCCCTCCCTCCCTCCCCATCTCTGCCTCCATCCCTCCCTCTCCATCTCTACCTCCATCCCTCCCTCCCTCCACATCTCTACCTCCATCCATTCCTCCCTCCCCATCTCTACCTCCATCCCTCCCTCCCTCTCCATCTCTACCTCCATCCCTCCCTCTCCCCATCTCTACCTCCATCCCCCTCCCTCCCCATCTCTGCCTCCATCCCTCCCTCCCCATCATCTCTACCTCCATCCCTCCCTCCCTCCCCATCTCTACCTCCATCCCTCCCTCCCCATCTCTACCTACATCCCTCCCTCCCCATCTCTACCTCCATCCCTCCGTCCCTCCCCATCTCTACCTCCATCCCTCCCTCCCTCCCCATCTCTACCTACATCCCTCCCTCCCCATCTCTACCTCCATCCCTCCCTCCCTCCATCCCTCCCCTCCCTCTCCATCTCTACCTCCACCTCCACTCCCTCCCTCCCTCCCCATCTCTACCTCCATCCCCCTCCCCATCTCTACCTCCATCCCTCCCTCCCCATCTCTACCTACATCCCTCCCTCCCCATCTCTTCCTCCATCCCTCCCTTCCTCCCCATCTCTACCTCCATCCCTCCCTCCCTCTCCATCTCTGCCTCCATCCCTCCCTCTCCATCTCTACCTCCATCCCTCCCTCCCTCCCCATCTCTACCTCCATCCCTCCCTCCGCATCTCTGCCTCCATCTCTCCCTCCACATCTCTACCTCCATTCCTCCCTCCCTCCCCATCTCTACCTCCATCCCTCCCCATCTCTCCCTCCATCCCTCCCTCCCCATCTCTGCCTCCATCCCTCCCTCCCCATCTCTACCTCCATCCCTCCCTCTCCATCTCTACCTCCATCCCTCCCTCCCTCCCCATCTCTAACTCCATCCCTCCTTCCCCATCTCTGCCTCCATCCCTCCCTCTCCATCTCTGTCTCCATCCCTCCCTCTCCATCTCTGCCTCCATCCCTCCCTCTCCATCTCTGCCTCCATACCTCCCTTCCCATCTCTACCTCCATCCCTCCCTCCCTCCCCATCTCTACCTCCATCCCTCCCCATCTCTGCCTCCATCCCTCTCTCCCTCCCCATCTCTGCCTCCATCCCTCCCTCCCCATCTCTACCTCCATCCCTCCCTCCCCATCTCTACCTCCATCCCTCCCTCCCCATCTCTACCTCCATCCCTCCCTCCCCATCTCTGCCTC
This sequence comes from Oncorhynchus keta, assembly GCF_023373465.1. Lineage (NCBI taxonomy): Eukaryota > Metazoa > Chordata > Actinopteri > Salmoniformes > Salmonidae > Oncorhynchus > Oncorhynchus keta. The sequence continues at coordinate 56,964 of NW_026280275.1, read as the reverse complement.
CATCCCTCTCTCCCTCCCCATCTCTGCCTCCATCTCTCCCTCTCCATCTCTGCCTCCCTCCCTCCCCATCTCTACCTCCATCCCTCCCTCCCTCCCCATCTCTACCTCCCCATCCCTCCCTCCCTACCCCCCATCTCTGCCTCCATCCCTTCCTCCCCTCCCCATCTCTACCTCCATCCCCTCCATTCCTCCCTCCCCATCTCTGCCTCCATCCCTCCCTTCCTCCCTCCCCATCTCTGCCTCCATCCTCCCTCCCTCCCCATCTCTGCCTCCATCCCTTCCTCCCTCCCCATCTCTGCCTCCATCCCTTCCTCCCTCCCCATCCCTGCCTCCATCCCTCCCTCCCTCCTTCCCCCATCTCTACCTACATCCCTCCCTCCCCATCTCTACCTCCATCCCTCCCTCCCTCCCCTTCTCTACCTCCATCCCTCCCTCCCTCCCCATCTCTCTACCTCCATCCCTCCCTCCCCCATTCCCCATCTCTACCTATCTCCCTTCCTCCCCCCCATCTCTACCTCCATCCCCCTCCCTCCCTCCCCATCTCTGCCTCCATCCCCCTCCCTCCCTCCCCATCTCTACCTCCATCCCTCCCTCCCTCCCCATCTCTGCCTCCATCCCTTCTTCCCTCCCCATCTCTACCTCCATCCCTTCCTCCCTCCCCATCTCTGCCTCCATCCCTTCCTCCCTCCCCATCTCTGCCTCCATCCCTCCCTCCTTCCCCATCTCTACCTACATCCCTCCCCATCCCCATCTCTGCCTCCATCCCTTCCTCCCTCCCCATCTCTGCCTCCATCCCTTCCTCCCTCCTCTCATCTCTGCCTCCATCCCCTTCCTCCCTCCCCATCTCTGCCTCCATCCCCCTCCCTCCTTCCCCATCTCTACCTACATCCCTCCCTCCCTCCGCATCTCTACCTCCATCCCTCCCTCCCTCCCCATCTCTGCCTCCATCCCTCTTCCCCCCCATCCCTCTCCCACCTCCATCCCTTCCTCCCTCCCCATCTCTGACTCCATCCCTTCCTCCCTCCCCATCTCTGCCTCCATCCCTCCCTCCTTCCCCATCTCTGCCTCCATCCCTTCCTCCCTCCTACCATCTCTGCCTCCATCCTACCTTCCCTCCCTCCCCATCTCTGCCTCCATCCCTCCCTCCCTCCCCATCTCTACCTCCATCCCTTCCTCCCTCCCCATCTCTGCCTCCATCCCTTCCTCCCTCCCCATCTCTGCCTCCCTCCCTTCCCATCTCTGCCTCCATCCCTCCCTCTCCATCTCTGCCCCATCCCTCCCTCCCCATCTCTGCCTCCATCCCTCCCCCTCCCCATCTCTGCCTCCATCCCTCCCTCCCTCCCCATCTCTACCTCCATCCCTCCCTCCCTCCTCATCTCTACCCCCATCCCTCCCTCCCTCCTCATCTCTGCCTCCATCCCTCCCTCCCCATCTCTACCTCCATCCCACCCTCCCTCCCCATCTCTACCTCCATCCCCTCCCTCCCTCCCCATCTCTACCCCATCCCTCCTCCCTCCCTCCCCATCTCTGCCTCCCCTCCCTCTCCATCTCTGCCTCCCTCCCTCTCCATTTCTGCCTCCACCCTTCCTCCTCCCCCTTCCTCCCTCCCCCTGCCTCCCTCCCTCCCCATCTCTCCCTCCCTCCATCTCTGCCTCCATCCCTCCCTCCCTCCCCATCTCTGCCTCCATCCCTCCCTCCCTCTCCATCTCTGCCTCCATCCCTCCCTCCCTCTCCATCTCTGCCTCCATCCCTCCCTCCACCTCCATCTCTGCCTCCACCCCTTCCTCCCTCCCTCCCTCTCCATCTCTGCCTCCATCCCTCCATCTCCATCTCTGCCTCCATCCCTCCCTCCCTCTCCATCCCTCCCTCCCTCCCTCCCCATCCCTCCCTCCCTCTCCATCTCTGCCTCCATCCCTTCCTCCCTCCCCCTCCCCCTCCCTCCCTCTCCATCTCTGCCTCCATCCCTCCCTCCCTCTCCATCTCTGCCTCCATCCCTCCCTCCCTCTCCATCTCTCTCTGCCTCCACCCTTCTTCCCTCCCCATCCTTCCCTCCCATCTCTGCCTCCATCCCTCCCTCCCCCTCCATCTCTGCCTCCATCCCTCCCTCCCTCCCCATCCCTCCCTCCCTCCCTCTCCATCTCTGCCTCCATCCCTTCCTCCCTCCCCATCCCTACCTCCCTCTCCATCCCTCCCTCCCTCCCCATCCCTCCCTCCCTCTCCATCTCTGCCTCCATCCCTTCCTCCCTCCCTCCCCATCCCTCCCTCCCTCTCCATCTTTGCCTCCATCCCTTCCTCCCTCCCCCCTCCCTCCCTCCCTCCCTCCCATCTCTGCCTCCATCCCTCCCTCTCCATCTCTGCCTCCATCCCCCTCCCTCCTCCCATCCCTCCCTCCCTCTCCATCTCTGCCTCCATCCCTCCCCATCCCTCTCCATCTCTGCCTCCATCCCTCCCTCTCCATCTCTGCCTCCACCCCTTCTTCCCTCCCCATCCCTCCCTCCCATCTCTGCCTCCATCCCTCCCTCCCCTCCATCTCTGCCTCCATACCTCCCTCCCTCCCCATCCCTCCCTCCCTCCCTCTCCATCTCTGCCTTCCTCCCTCCCCATCCCTACCTCCCTCTCCATCTCTGCCTCCATCCCTCCCTCCCTCTCCATCTCTGCCTCCATCCCTCCTCCCTCCCTCTCCATCTCTGCCTCCATCCCTCCCCTCTCCATCCCTCCCTCCCTCCCCATCCCTCCCTCCCTCTCCATCTCTGCCTCCATCCCTTCCTTCCTCCCTCCCTCCCCATCCCTCCCTCCCTCTCCATCTCTGCCTCCATCCCTTCCTCCCTCCCCATCCCTCCCTCCCTCTCCATCTCTGCCTCCATCCCTCCCTCTCCATCCCTCCCCATCCCTCCCCTCCCTCTCCATCTCTGCCTCCATCCCTTCCTCCCTCCCCCCCATCCCCTCCCTCTCCATCTCCCTCCATCCCTCTCCATCCCCATCCCTGCCTCCCTCTCCATCTCTGCCTCCATCCCTCCCTCCCTCCCCATCCCTCCACCTCCCTCTCCATCTCTGCCTCCATCCCTCCCTCCCATCTCTCCTCCATCCCTCTCTCTCCATCCCACCTCCCTCTCCATCTGTTCTGCTGCTCCATCCCTCCCTCCCACAGAGAGACAGTTATATGGCTCCATCTCTGCCTCCATCCCTCTTTCTTTATTTTTTTCTCTTTTGTTGGCATCTTCCACCTGAGATGTTCAGAGACAGACTCACTGTTCAGCTGTTCTGCTGCTGTTATATGGCAGGCATAACACACACACACACACACAGAGAGACAGTTATATGGCTGGCCAAATGGACTGCAGACTGCTGCTTCACCTTCCATAATGCCCCCATAAACCCAGAGAGGAGAGGAGGTGACTGCCACTGACAGGCCAACTGATTGGTGTTATCACACGTCCTGTGTGTGGTTGACTGAGATGGACTAACGCCCTCACAACCCTGCTGCCAGAGAGACTGGTTTCCATTTTCCCTTTGAAGAGTAGAGGAGAAAGAGGGAGAATGGGAACCCAGAAGGAGAGAGAGAACCCAGAGGGAGAATGGAGGAAGGGAGAGGGAGAGGTTTATACAGAACCCAGGAAGAGGAGGTGGTGAACCCAGAGAGGAAGGAGGTAGGTAGAGAGATAAAAGAGGAGGAGAGAGAACCCAGAGAGGGAGAGGAGGGAGAAAGATAGGTGGTTTATACAGAACCCAGAGAGGAACTACAGAACCCAGAGGGAGAGGGAGAACCCAGAGAGGTTTTTATACAGAACCCAGGGGAGAGGAGGTGGTTTATACAGAACCCAGAGGGAGGGGGGGTTTATACAGAACCCAGAGGGAGGGAGGTGGTTTAGAACCCAGAGAGGAGGGAGAAACAGAACCCAGAGAGGAGGGAGGTGGTTTAGAACCCAGAGAGGAGAGAGAGGAGAGGAGGTGGTTTATAAGGAGGAGGGAGGTGGTTTATACAGAACCCAGAGAGGAGAGGAGGTGGTTTATACAGAACCCAGAGAGGAGAGGAGGTGGTTTATACAGAACCCAGAGAGGAGGGGAGGTGGTTTATACAGAACCCAGAGAGGAGAGGAGGTGGTTTATACAGAACCCAGAGAGGAGGTGGTTTATACAGAACCCAGAGAGGAGGGGAGGTGGTATATACAGAGGGAGGTGGTTTATACAGAACCCAGAGAGGAGAGGAGGTGGTTTATACAGAACCCAGAGAGGAGAGGAGGTGGTATACAGAACCCAGAGAGGAGAGGAGGTGGTTTATACAGAACCCAGAGAGGAGAGGAGGTGGTTTATACAGAACCCAGAGAGGAGAGGAGGTGGTTGGTTTATACAGAACCCAGAGAGGAGAGGAGGTGGTTTATACAGAACCCAGAGAGGAGAGGAGGTGGTTTATACAGAACCCAGAGAGGAGAGGAGGGAGGGAGGTGGTTTATACAGAACCCAGAGAGGAGAGGAGGTGGTTTATACAGAACCCAGAGAGGAGGGGAGGTGGTTTATACAGAACCCAGAGAGGAGAGGAGGTGGTTTATACAGAACCCAGAGAGGAGAGGAGGTGGTTTATACAGAACCCAGAGAGGAGAGGAGGTGGTTTACAGAACCCAGAGAGGAGAACCCAGAGAGGAGAGGAGGTGGTTTATATGGTTTAGAACCCAGAGAGGAGAGGAGGTGGTTTATACAGAACCCAGAGAGGAGAGGAGGTGGTTTATACAGAACCCAGAGAGGAGAGGAGGTGGTTTATACAGAACCCAGAGGAGGAGAGGAGGGAGGTGGTTTATACAGAACCCAGAGAGGAGAGGAGGTGGTTTATACAGAACCCAGAGAGGAGGAGGTGGTTTATACAGAACCCAGAGAGGAGGGAGGTGGTTTATACAGAACCCAGAGAGGAGGAGGTGGTTTATACAGAACCCAGAGAGGAGAGAGGAGGGAGGTGGTTTATACAGAACCCAGAGAGGAGAGGGAGGTGGTTTATACAGAACCCAGAGAGGAGAGGAGGTGGTTTATACAGAACCCAGAGAGGAGAGGAGGTGGTTTAACCCAGAGAGGAGAGGGAGGTGGTTTATACAGAACCCAGAGAGGAGAGGAGGTGGTTTATACAGAACCCAGAGAGGAGAGGAGGTGGTTTATACAGAACCCAGAGAGGAGAGGAGGTGGTTTATACAGAACCCAGAGAGGAGGGGAGGTGGTTTATACAGAACCCAGAGAGGAGAGGAGGTGGTTTAGAACCCAGAGAGGAGGTGGTTTATACAGAACCCAGAGAGGAGGGGAGGTGGTTTATACAGAACCCAGAGAGGAGGGGAGGTGGTTTATACAGAGAACCCAGAACCCAGAGGAGAGGAGGTGGTTTATACAGAACCCAGAGAGGAGAGAGGAGGTGGTTTATACAGAACCCAGAGAGGAGAGGAGGTGGTTTATACAGAACCCAGAGAGGAGGGAGGTGGTTTATACAGAACCCAGAGAGGAGAGGGCAGGTGGTTTATACAGAACCCAGAGAGGAGGGGAGGTGGTGGTTATACAGAACCCAGAGAGGAGAGGAGGTGGTTTATACAGAACCCAGAGAGGAGAGGAGGTGGTTTATACAGAAGAGAGAGGGGGTGGTTTATACAGAACCCAGAGAGGAGAGGAGGTGGTTTATACAGAACCCAGAGAGGAGAGGAGGTGGTTTATACAGAACCCAGAGAGGAGAGGAGGTGGTTTATACAGAACCCAGAGAGGAGAGGAGGTGGTTTATACAGAACCCAGAGAGGAGAGGAGGTGGTTTATACAGAACCCAGAGAGGAGAGGAGGTGGTTTATACAGAACCCAGAGAGGAGAGGAGGTGGTTTATACAGAACCCAGAGAGGAGAGGAGGTGGTTTATACAGAACCCAGAGAGGAGGGGAGGTGGTTTATACAGAACCCAGAGAGGAGAGGAGGTGGTATATACAGAACCCAGAGAGGAGAGGAGGTGGTTTATACAGAACCCAGAGAGGAGAGGAGGTGGTTTATACAGAACCCAGAGAGGAGGGGAGGTGGTTTATACAGAACCCAGAGAGGAGAGGAGGTGGTTTATACAGAACCCAGAGAGGAGAGGAGGTGGTTTATACAGAACCCAGAGAGGAGAGGAGGTGGTTTATACAGAACCCAGAGAGGAGAGGAGGTGGTTTATACAGAACCCAGAGAGGAGGGAGGTGGTTTATACAGAACCCAGAGAGGAGAGGAGGTGGTTTATACAGAACCCAGAGAGGAGAGGAGGTGGTTTATACAGAACCCAGAGAGGAGAGGAGGTGGTTTATACAGAACCCAGAGAGGAGAGGAGGTGGTTTATACAGAACCCAGAGAGGAGGGGAGGTGGTTTATACAGAACCCAGAGAGGAGAGGAGGTGGTTTATACAGAACCCAGAGAGGAGAGGAGGTGGTTTATACAGAACCCAGAGAGGAGAGGAGGTGGTTTATACAGAACCCAGAGAGGAGAGGAGGTGGTTTATACAGAACCCAGAGAGAGAGGAGAGGAGGTGGTTTATACAGAACCCAGAGAGGAGGGAGGTGGTTTATACAGAACCCAGAGAGGAGAGGAGGTGGTTTATACAGAACCCAACCCAGAGAGGAGAGGAGGTGGTTTATACAGAACCCAGAGAGGAGAGGAGGTGGTTTATACAGAACCCAGAGAGGAGGAGGTGGTTTTATACAGAACCCAGAGGTGGTTTATACAGAACCCAGAGAGGAGAGGAGGTGGTTTATACAGAACCCAGAGAGGAGAGGAGGTGGTTTATACAGAACCCAGAGAGGAGAGGAGGTGGTTTATACAGAACCCAGAGAGGAGAGGAGGAGAGAACCCAGAGGGAGAGGAGGTGGTTTATACAGAACCCAGAGAGGAGAGGAGGTGGTTTATACAGAACCCAGAGAGGGGAGGTGGTTTATACAGAACCCAGAGGGAGAGGAGGTGGTTTATACAGAACCCAGAGAGGAGAGGAGGTGGTTTATACAGAACCCAGAGAGGAGAGGAGGAGGTGGTTATAGAGGAGGTGGTTTATACAGAACCCAGAGAGGAGAGGAGGTGGTTTATACAGAACCCAGAGAGGAGAGGAGGTGGTTTATACAGAACCCAGAGAGGAGAGGAGGTGGTTTATACAGAACCCAGAGAGGAGAGGAGGTGGTTTATACAGAACCCAGAGAGGAGGGGAGGTGGTTTATACAGAACCCAGAGAGGAGGAGGTGGTTATACAGAACCCAGAGGTGAGGGAGGTGGTTTATACAGAACCCAGAGAGGAGAGAGGTGGTTTAGGAGAGGAGGTGGTTTATACAGAACCCAGAGAGGAGGTGGTTTATACAGAGGTGGTTTATACAGAACCCAGAGAGGAGAGGAGGTGGTTTATACCCCAGAGAGGAGGGGAGGTGGTTTATACAGAACCCAGAGAGGAGAGGAGGTGGTTTATACAGAACCCAGAGAGGAGAGGAGGTGGTTTATACAGAACCCAGAGAGGAGAGGAGGTGGTTTATACAGAACCCAGAGAGGAGAGGAGGTGGTTTATACAGAACCCAGAGAGGAGGGAGAGAACCCAGAGGGAGAGGAGGTGGTTTATACAGAACCCAGAGAGGAGAGGAGGTGGTTTATACAGAACCCAGAGAGGAGAGGAGGTGGTTTATACAGAACCCAGAGAGGAGAGGAGGTGGTTTATACAGAACCCAGAGAGGAGAGGAGGTGGTTTATACAGAACCCAGAGAGGAGAGGAGGTGGTTTATACAGAACCCAGAGAGGAGAGGGTTTATACAGAGGTGGTATATACAGAACCCAGAGAGGAGAGGAGGTGGTTTATACAGAACCCAGAGAGGAGAGGAGGTGGTTTATACAGAACCCAGAGAGGAGAGGAGGTGGTTTATACAGAACCCAGAGAGGAGAGGAGGTGGTTTATACAGAACCCAGAGAGGAGAGGAGGTGGTTTATACAGAACCCAGAGAGGAGAGGAGGTGGTTTATACAGAACCCAGAGAGGAGAGGAGGTGGTTTATACAGAACCCAGAGAGGAGAGGAGGTGGTTTATACAGAACCCAGAGAGGAGAGGAGGTGGTATATACAGAACCCAGAGAGGAGAGGAGGTGGTTTATACAGAACCCAGAGAGGAGAGGGAGGTGGTTTATACAGAACCCAGAGAGGAGGGGAGGTGGTTTATACAGAACCCAGAGAGGAGAGGAGGTGGTTTATACAGAACCCAGAGAGGAGGTGGTTTATACAGAACCCAGGAGGGTTTATACAGAACCCAGAGAGGAGAGGAGGTGGTTTATACAGAACCCAGAGAGGAGAGGAGGTGGTAGGTGGTTTATACAGAACCCAGAGAGGAGAGGAGGTGGTTTATACAGAACCCAGACCCAGAGAGGAGAGGAGGTGGTTTATACAGAACCCAGAGAGGAGAGGAGGTGGTTTATACAGAACCCAGAGAGGAGAGGAGGTGGTTTATACAGAACCCAGACAGAACCCAGAGGAGAGGAGGTGGTTTATACAGAACCCAGAGAGGAGAGGAGGTGGTTTATACAGAACCCAGAGAGGAGAGGAGGTGGTTTATACAGAACCCAGAGAGAGGAGGTGGTTTAGGAGAGTGGTTTATACAGAACCCAGAGAGGAGAGGAGGTGGTTTATACAGAACCCAGAGAGGAGAGGAGGTGGTTTATACCCAGAAGGAGAGGAGGTGGTTTATACCAGAGAGGAGAGGAGGTGGTTTATACAGAACCCAGAGAGGAGGGGAGGTGGTATATACAGAACCCAGAGAGGAGGGGAGGTGGTATATACAGAACCCAGAGAGGAGAGGAGGTGGTTTATACAGAACCCAGAGAGGAGAGGAGGTGGTTTATACAGAACCCAGAGAGGAGAGGAGGTGGTTTATACAGAACCCAGAGAGGAGGGGAGGTGGTTTATACAGAACCCAGAGAGGAGAGGAGGTGGTTTATACAGAACCCAGAGAGGAGAGGAGGTGGTTTATACAGAACCCAGAGAGGAGAGGAGGTGGTATATACAGAACCCAGAGAGGAGAGGAGGTGGTTTATACAGAACCCAGAGAGGAGAGGAGGTGGTTTATACAGAACCCAGAGAGTAGAGGAGGTGGTTTATACAGAACCCAGAGAGGAGAGGAGCTGGTTTATACAGAACCCAGAGAGGAGAGGAGGGCATATATAGGGCATACGGCCCTGGTCAACAGTAGTGCACTATATAGGGCATACGGGGCCATTTGGGATGTAACCAACTAATCAACCAGCCAGCCAACTAACCAACCAGCCAACTAACCAACCAGCCAACCAGCCAACTAACTAACCAACCAGCCAACCATCCAGCCAACCAGCCAACTAATCAACCAGCCAACCAGCCAGCCAACCAACCAGCCAACTAACCAGCTAGCCAACCAGCCAACTAACCAGCCAACTAACCAGCCAACTAACCAGCCAACCAGCCAGCCAGCCAACCAGCCAACTAACCAGCCAACTAACCAGCCAACCAGCCAGCCAACCAGCCAACTAACCAGCCAACTAACCAGCCAACCAACCAGCCAGCCAGCCAACCAGCCAACTAACCAGCCAACCAGCCAGCCAGTCAACCAGTCAACCAACCAGCCAACTAACCAGCCAACCAACCAGCCAGCCAACCAACCAACCAACTAACCAGCCAACCAGCCAGCCAGCCAGCCAGCCAACTAACCAGCCAACTAACCAGCCAACTAACCAGCCAACCAACCAACCAGCCAACCAACCAACTAACCAGCCAACCAGCCAGCCAACTAACCAGCCAACTAACCAGCCAACTAACCAACCAACCAACTAACCAGCCAACAAGCCAGCCAGCCAACAAACCAGCCAACTAACCAGCCAACTAACCAGCCAACTAACCAGCCAACCAACCAGCCAGTCAACCAACCAACCTTCATGAATAAAACACACACATCCCCAAACCTCTCTCTCTGCCTCATTGTCTAGTGCTGTCTAACTGTCTATGAGCTAAAACAAGTAATCACATGAGTATAGGTCACTAAAAGATCTATCTTGACATCTATCTCTCCACTGTTGTTTTCACATGATGGTGGTGGTGGTTGTCAGCCCACCTCTGTCACAGAAAGACAGACATCTGCTGCCTATGTGTTACTGCTAGTGGGGTTGTAGTCAACTCATCCCAGTGATACTGTCAGCAGTGGTGAAGCTGTTTGCTGGACGTTAGTAGATAATAGTAGTATTAGTAGTGGTGGTGTCAGACCATATCTGTGAAAGACAGCTGGGTGTCAGTAGATGATAGTAGTGGTAGTGTCAGACCATATCTGTGAAAGGCAGCTGGATGTCAGTAGATGATAATAGTGGTAGTGTCAGACCATCTCTGTGAAAGACAGCTGGATGTCAGTAGATGATAGTAGTGGTAGTGTCAGACCATATCTGTGAAAGGCAGCTGGATGTCAGTAGATGATAGTAGTGGTAGTGTCAGACCATCTCTGTGAAAGACAGCTGGGTGTCAGTAGATGATAGTAGTGGTGGTGTCAGACCATCTCTGTGAAAGGCAGCTGGATGTCAGTAGATGATAGTAGTGGTAGTGTCAGACCATCTCTGTGAAAGACAGCTGGGTGTCAGTAGATGATAGTAGTGGTAGTGTCAGACCATATCTGTGAAAGGCAGCTGGATGTCAGTAGATGATAGTAGTGGTAGTGTCAGACCATCTCTGTGAAAGACAGCTGGATGTCAGTAGATGATAGTAGTGGTAGTGTCAGACCATCTCTGTGAAAGACAGCTGGGTGTCAGTAGATGATAGTAGTGGTAGTGTCAGACCATCTCTGTGAAAGACAGCTGGATGTCAGTAGATGATAGTAGTGGTAGTGTCAAACCATCTCTGTGAAAGACAGCTGGATGTCAGTAGATGATAGTAGTGGTAGTGTCAGACCATCTCTGTGAAAGACAGCTGGATGTCAGTAGATGATAGTAGTGGTAGTGTTGTCAGACCATATCTGTGAAAGACAGCTGGGTGTCAGTAGATGATAGTAGTGGTGGTGTCAGAACATCTCTGTGAAAGGTAGCTGGATGTCAGTAGATGATAGTAGTGGTGGTGTCAGACCATCTCTGTGAAAGACAGCTGGGTGTCAGTAGATGATAATAGTGGTAGTGTCAGACCATCTCTGTGAAAGACAGCTGGATGTCAGTAGATGATAGTAGTGGTAGTGTTGTCAGACCATATCTGTGAAAGGCAGCTGGATGTCAGTAGATGATAGTAGTGGTGTGTCAGAACATCTCTGTGAAAGACAGCTGGATGTCAGTAGATGATAGTAGTGGTAGTGTTGTCAGACCATATCTGTGAAAGACAGCTGGGTGTCAGTAGATGATAGTAGTGGTGGTGTCAGAACATCTCTGTGAAAGGTAGCTGGATGTCAGTAGATGATAGTAGTGGTAGTGTCAGACCATATCTGTGAAAGACAGCTGGATGTCAGTAGATGATAGTAGTGGTAGTGTCAAACCATCTCTGTGAAAGACAGCTGGGTGTCAGTAGATGATTGTAGTGTTGTTGTTGCTATTTCCTGACACAGATCCCACTCTGAGTGCTTTCCCTGGATGGTTCACTACACCTCTATGTCTCACTCTCTGAGTAAAGCACAGAACCATTACCTCTGAGAGCTATTTCCTGACACAGGGGAGACTGGACCCGTAATGGCGCCCCGGGCAGAGCCGCGAAATGGCACTTCCTGGTCCGGTGTCTGATAGGCCCTGTGTTCACCCCACTGAAACTGTCTCTCTCACTCAGACCGCGGGAGTCAGAGAGAAGGCCAGGCCTGTGTCAGGCCATTTATATTCCTCAGCTCTCACCCTCTTTCTCAATCTGTGGACCTTTCTGTCTGACGGGAGGAGGCTGTGTGAAACAGTCGATGGGTGTGTGTGTGTGTGTGTGTGTGTGTGTGTGTGTGTGTGTGTGTGTGTGTGTGTGTGTGTGTGTGTGTGTGTGTGTGTGTGTGTGTGTGTGTGTGTGTGTGTGTGTGTGTGTGTGTGTGTGTGTGTGTGTGTGTGTGTGTCTCATCCTCCCCAGTCGTAATCACAGTTCACAGGGAGCCAGTAATGTTGTCTAATGGAGTCAGAGGAGCTACCGCTTAGTACAACACACACCCCTCATTCACAACACACACATACCTCATTCACAACATTCACACACCCCACCTCATTCACAACACACACACCCCCATTCACAACACACACACACCTCATTCACAACACACACACCTCATTCACAACACACACACCCCTCATTCACAACACACACACCTCATTCACAACACACACATCATTCACAACACACACACACCCTCATTCACAACACACACACACCTCATTCACAACACACACACCTCATTCACAACACACACACCCCTCATTCACAACACACACACACCTCATTCACAACACACACACACACCTCATTCACAACACACACACCCCTCATTCACAACACACACACCCCTCATTCACAACACACACACCCCCTCATTCACAACACACACACACCTCATTCACCACACACACACCTCATTCACAACACACACACCCCTCATTCACAACACACACACACCTCATTCACAACACACACACCCCTCATTCACAACACACACACCTCATTCACAACACACCTCATTCACAACACACACACACCTCATTCACATCACACACACCCCTCATTCACAACACACACACCTCATTCACAACACACCTCATTCACAACACGCACACACCTCATTCAAAACACACCTCATTCAAAACACACCTCATTCACAACACACCTCATTCACAACACACACACACCTCATTCACAACACACCTCATTCACAACACACACCTCATTCACAACACACACCTCATTCACAACACACACCTCATTCACAACACACCTCATTCACAACACACCTCATTCACAACACACACACACCTCATTCACAACACACCTCATTCACAACACACACCTCATTCACACACACACCTCATTCACAACACACACCTCATTCACAACACACACCTCATTCACAACACACACCTCATTCACAACACACACACACCTCATTCACAACACACCTCATTCACAACACACCTCATTCACAACACACACACACACCTCATTCACAACACACACACACACCTCATTCACAACACACACACACCTCATTCACAACACACACACACCTCATTCACAACACACACCTCATTCACAACACACACCTCATTCACAACACACCTCATTCACAACACACACCTCATTCACAACATACCTCATTCACAACACACCTCATTCACAACACACACCTCACTCACAACACACCTCATTGACAACACACCTCATTCACAACACACCTCATTCACAACACACCTCATTCACAACACACCTCATTCACAACACACCTCATTCACAACACACACCTCATTCACAACACACACTCATTAACAACACACCTCATTCACAACACACACCTCACTCACAACACACCTCATTCACAACACACACCTCATTCACAACACACACCTCATTCACAACACACCTCATTCACAACACACCTCATTCACAACACACACTGACCTACTTGGAAGAGAGCTGGAGCTGTAAACGCATCACCTGTTGCGACGATGTGTGAAATGTGTGGGCCTGGCATACAATACTGTGTGTGTGTGTGTGTGTGTGTGTGTGTGTGTGTGTGTGTGTGTGTGTGTGTGTGTGTGTGTGTGTGTGTGTGTGTGTGTGTCTGTGTGTGTGTGTGTGTGTGTGTGTGTGTGCAGTGTGTGTGTGTGTAGACTTGGCAGAGTGTTACATCTAGCTGTAATTGTGCCAGTGTTCCACAGCATGGAGACTATGAGTACTGAAAGTTTCATCACACACACACACACACACACACAGTACTGTACGCCAGGCCCACACATATTTTTTAACGACAGAGTTTGTATCTTGTCAGCTCGGGGAAACTTTAAGCATCAGCTGTCAGAGCAGCTTACCGATCGCTGCAGCTGTACACAGCCCATCTGTACACAGCCCATCTGTAAACAGCCCATCTGTAAACAGCCCATCTGTACACAGCCCATCTGTAAACAGCCCATCTGTACACATCCCATCTGTAAACAGCCCATCTGTACACAGCCCATCTGTACACAGCCCATCTGTAAACAGCCCATCTGTACACAGCCCATCTGTAAACAGCCCATCTGTAAACAGCCCATCTGTAAACAGCCCATCTGTAAACAGCCCATCTGTACACAGCCCATCTGTAAACAGCCCATCAGTAAACAGCCCATCAGTAAACAGCCCATCTGTACACAGCCCATCTGTAAACAGCCCATCTGTACACAGCCCATCTGTAAACAGCCCATCTGTACACAGCCCATCTGTAAACAGCCCATCAGTAAACAGCCCATCTGTACACAGCCCATCTGTAAACAGCCCATCAGTAAACAGCCCATCTGTAAACAGCCCATCAGTAAACAGCCCATCTGTAAACAGCCCATCAGTAAACATCCCATCAGTAAACAGCCCATCTGTAAACAGCCCATCTGTAAACAGCCCATCTGTAAACAGCCCATCTGTAAACAGCCCATCTGTAAACAGCCCATCAGTAAACAGCCCATCAGTAAACAGCCCATCTGTAAACAGCCCATCTGTAAACAGCCCATCTGTAAACAGCCCATCTGTAAACAGCCCATCTGTAAACATCCCATCAGTAAACAGCCCATCTGTAAACAGCCCATCAGTAAACATCCCATCTGTAAACAGCCCATCAGTAAACAGCCCATCTGTAAACAGCCCATCTGTAAATGTAAACCACAGCCCATCTGTAAACAGCCCATCTGTAAACAGCCCATCTGTAAACAGCCCATCTGTAAACAGCCCATCAGTAAACAGCCCATCAGTAAACATCCCATCTGTAAACAGCCCATCTGTAAACAGCCCATCTGTAAACAGCCCATCTGTAAACAGCCCATCAGTAAACAGCCCATCTGTAAACAGCCCATCAGTAAACAGCCCATCTGTAAACAGCCCATCTGTAAACAGCCCATCTGTAAACAGCCCATCTGTAAACAGCCCATCTGTAAACAGCCCATCAGTAAACAGCCCATCTGTAAACAGCCCATCTGTAAACAGCCCATCAGTAAACAGCCCATCAGTAAACAGCCCATCAGTAAACAGCCCATCAGTAAACAGCCCATCAGTAAACAGCCCATCAGTAAACAGCCCATCAGTAAACAGCCCATCAGTAAACAGCCCACCCAACTACCTACCTCATCCCCATATTGTTTTTATTTACTTCTTTTGCACACTAGTATTTTCCACTTGCACATCTGCTCATTTATCATCCAGTGTTAATCTGCTAAACTGTAATTACTTCGCTACTATGGCCTATTTATTGCCTTACCTCCTCACGCTATTTGCACACACTGTATACAGACATTCTTTTATTCTATTGTGTTATTGACAGCTCCATGTGTAACTCTGTGTTGTTGTTTGTGTTGCACTGCTTTGCTTTATCTTGCCCAGGTCTTGTAAATGAGAACTTGTTCACAACTAGTTTACCTGGTTAAATAACGTTTTTTTACAAAAATTTAATCTAGCAACCTTTCACTGGCGCAATGTCCTAACAACTAGGCTACCTGCTGCCTGAGAGAAGGAGGGAAGAGAGAGAGTAGAAAGGAGGTGTAGAGTAGTCTAAAGTAGTGCACTATCTGGGAATAGGGCTCTGGTCAATCAGTAGTACACTCCCAGGGAATAGGGCTCTGGTCTAAAGTAGTACACTATCATAGGAATAGGGCTCTGGTCTAAAGTTGTACACTATATAGGGAATGGGGCTCTGGTCTAAAGTAGTACACTCTATAGGGAATGGGGCTCTGGTCTAAAGTAGTACACTATATAGGGAATAGGGCTCTGGTCTAAAGTAGTGCACTATATAGGGAATAGGGCTCTGGTCTAAAGTAGTTGCACTATATAGGAATAGGGCTCTGGTCTAAAGTAGTGCACTATATAGGGAATAGGGCCCTGGTCATAGTAGTACACTATATAGGGAATAGGGCGCTGGTCTAAAGTAGTGCACTATAGGGTGCCGTTTGAGATATAACCCATTGTGTATATCACAGATCTCTTTAATCATTATAAATAAACACTGATTTGACACAGTGCCACAGTCCACAGGGCCTCTCCTACTCACACAGACACGGACACACACACCTTCTAGGTCGACTGTAGACCAGATCAAGACTTTAACACTTCTATATCTGTATAATTCTTCTCTCTCTCAGTTATCCCTCTATCTCAACCTTTACTCCATGTTCTCTCTGTGTGTTGTTTGTGTTGTGTTGTTTATGTTGCCCAGGTGTGTGTGTGTGTAAATGAGAACTTGTTGTGTGTGTGTAGTTTACCTGGTTAAATAAAGTTTTTTTTTTTTTTTTTTTTTGTGTGTGTGGTAGATCTACAGAGGGAACATTTTGTAAAGCTAGCAACCTCAGGCTCTTCTTGTTTCTTCTTCAATGACTCCTCGACAACTTTCTCCTCTTCATCAATCTACAGTCTTCTGAGAATGGAGGGAAACAGAGGGAAAGAGGAGGGAGAGAAGGAAACTCAAGGTTTAATTGCACAAGTAGGGAACCTAGGGCTCTCTTGGTTCTACAGGGAATAGGGACTTTTTAAACACACACACACACATAAACACACACACACATAAACACACACACACACACACACAGTACACACACACACACACACATACACACTCTGGTCTAAACATAGTACACACATACACAATAGGGCTCTGGTCTAAAGTAAACACACACACACACACATAAACACTCTGGTCAAAGTAGTGACACACACCCACAAAAATACGCACACACGTCTGAAAGTACACACACACATAAACACACAGAATACACACACACACATCACAACACATAAACACACACACATACACAATAAACACACTGGTCACACATAAACACACACACACAAACACACCACACACATAAACATAAACACACACACATAAACAATACACACACATAAACACACACACACACACATAAACACATAAACACACAACACACACGTTGACACAACAGTACACGTTGACACACACACGGTCTACACGGACACACACTACACTACACTCACACACACACACACATACAGACACATTGAGATACACACACACACTAAACCCAGACCCCGTAGCAGCATTCATGAAGAAAGGAAGTTCAGTTGTACTGAAGCC
Source organism: Oncorhynchus keta (assembly GCF_023373465.1). Lineage (NCBI taxonomy): Eukaryota > Metazoa > Chordata > Actinopteri > Salmoniformes > Salmonidae > Oncorhynchus > Oncorhynchus keta. The sequence goes on along the minus strand of NW_026280275.1, from coordinate 39,735 downwards.
TGTGACTTGTAATGACAGACTGCCTGTTTGGTCTGAATATGTGATGTGGCTGTATATATACATTACCACTATGTTGATACTACTGTCTGTATATAATTATCACTATGTTGATATACTGTCTGTATACATACATTATCACTATGTTGATACTACTGTCTGTATATATATCACTATGTTGATACTACTGTCTGTATATATATACATTACCACTATGTTGATACTGCTGTCTGTATATATATCACTATGTTGATATTACTGTCTGTATATATAATTACCACTATGTTGATACTACTGTCTGTATATATACATTACCACTATGTTGATACTACTGTCTGTATATATACATTATCACTATGTTGATATTACTGTCTGTATATATACATTATCACTATGTTGATATTACTGTCTGTATATATATATATATACATTACCACTATGTTGATACTACTGTCTGTATATATACATTACCACTATGTTGATACTACTGTCTGTATATATACATTATCACTATGTTGATATTACTGTCTGTATATATATACATTGCCACTATGTTGATACTGCTGTCTGTATATATATCACTATGTTGATACTACTGTCTGTATATATACATTACCACTACGTTGATACTACTGTCTGTATATGTACATTAACACTATGTTGATACTACTGTCTCTATATATACATTACCACTATGTTGATAACACTGTCTGTATTTATGCATTATCACTATGTTGATAAAGTATGCATACATTATCACTATGTTGATACTACTGTCTGTATATATACATTACCACTATGTTGATACTACTGTCTGTATATATACATTACCACTATGTTGATACTACTGTCTGTATATATACATTATCACTATGTTGATATTACTGTCTGTATACATACATTATCACTATGTTGATACTACTGTCTGTAAATATACATTATCACTATGTTGATACTACTGTCTGTATATATACATTACCACTATGTTGGTCTGTATATACCACTGTCTGTCTGTATATATACATTATCACTATGTTGATATTACTGTCTGTATACATACATTATCACTATGTTGATAGTACTGTCTGTATATATACATTACCACTATGTTGATACTACTGTCTGTATATATACATTATCACTATGTTGATATTACTGTCTGTATACATACATTATCACTATGTTGATACTACTGTCTGTATATATATCACTATGTTGATACTACTGTCTGTATATATATACATTACCACTATGTTGATACTACTGTCTGTATATATACATTATCACTATGTTGATATTACTGTCTGTATATATACATTCTGCTGTCACTATCACTATTGATACTACTGTCTGTATATATATACATTACCACTATGTTGATACTACTGTCTGTACCACTATGTTGATACTACTCTGTATATATACATTACTGTTGATACTACTGTCTGTATATATATACATTACCACTATGTTGATACTGTCTGTATATATACATTACCACTATGTTGATATTACTGTCTGTATATATACATTACCACTATGTTGATACTACTGTTTGTATATATACATTACTATGTTGATACTATGTTGTATATATACATTACCACTATGTACTACTGTGTATATATACATTACCACTATGTTGATACTACTGTCTGTATATATACATTACCACTATGTTGATATTACTGTCTGTATATATACATTACAACTATGTTGATATTACTGTCTGTATATATACATTATCACTATGTTGGTATTACTGTCTGTATATATATCACTATGTTGATACTACTGTCTGTATATATACATTACCACTATGTTGATACTACTGTCTGTATATATACATTACCACTATGTTGATACTACTGTCTGTATATATACATTACCACTATGTTGATACTACTGTCTGTATATATACATTACCACTATGTTGATACTGTCTGTATACATACATTACCAATATGTTGGATACTACTGTCTGAATATATACATTACACTATGTTGATATTACTGTCTGTATATATACATTACCACTATGTTGATACTACTGTCTGTATATATACATTATCACTGTGTTGATATTACTGTCTGTATATATACATTACCACTATGTTGATACTACTGTCTGTATATATACATTACACTATGTTGATACTACTGTCTGTATATATACATTACCACTATGTTGATATTACTGTCTGTATACATACATTATCACTATGTTGATACTACTGTCTGTATATATATACACTATGTTGATACTACTGTATATATACATTACCACTATGTTGATACTACTGTCTGTATATACACATTAACACTATGTTGATACTACTGTCATATATACATTACCACTATGTTGACTATGTCTGATATATACATTATCACTAGGTTGATACTACTGTCTGTACACACTGTCTGTATATATATATATACATTACCACTATGTTGATACTGCTGTCTGTATACATACATTATCACTATGTTGATACTACTGTCTGTATATATACATTACCACTATGTTGATATTACTGTCTGTATACATACATTATCACTATGTTGATACTACTGTCTGTATATATATCACTATGTTGATAGTACTGTCTGTATATATACATTACCACTATGTTGATAGTACTGTCTGTATATATACATTACCACTATGTTGATACTACTGTCTGTATATATACATTACCACTATGTTGATACTACTGTCTGTATATATACATTACCACTATGTTGATACTACTGTCTGTATATATACCACTATGTTGATAGTACTGTCTGTATATATACATTACCACTATGTTGATAGTACTGTCTGTATATATACATTACCACTATGTTGATACTACTGTCTGTATATATACATTACCACTATGTTGATACTACTGTCTGTATATATACATTACCACTATGTTGATACTACTGTCTGTATATATACATTACCACTATGTTGATACTACTGTCTGTATATATACATTACCACTATGTTGATATTACTGTCTGTATATATACATTACCACTATGTTGATATTACTGTCTGTATATATACATTATCACTATGTTTGTATTACTGTCTGTATATATATCACTATGTTGATACTACTGTCTGTATATATACATTACCACTATGTTGATATTACTGTCTGTATATATACATTACCACTATGTTGATATTACTGTCTGTATATATACATTACAACTATGTTGATATTACTGTCTGTATATATACATTATCACTATGTTGGTATTACTGTCTGTATATATATCACTATGTTGATACTACTGTCTGTATATATACATTACCACTATGTTGATACTACTGTCTGTATATATACATTACCACTATGTTGATACTACTGTCTGTATATATACATTACCACTATGTTGATACTAATGTCTGTATATATACATTACCACTATGTTGATATTACTGTCTGTATATATACATTACCAATATTTGATACTACTGTCTGAATATATACATTACCACTATGTTGATACTACTGTCTGTATATATACATGATCACTATGTTGATACTACTGTCTGTATATATACATTATCACTATGTTGATACTACTGTCTGTATATATACATTATCACTATGTTGATATTACTGTCTGTATATATATATATACATTACCACTATGTTGATACTACTGTCTGTATATATACATTACCACTATGTTGATACTACTGTCTGTATATATACATTATCACTATGTTGATATTACTGTCTGTATATATATATACATTACCACTATGTTGATACTACTGTCTGTATATATACATTACCACTATGTTGATATTACTGTCTGTATATATACATTACCACTATGTTGATATTACTGTCTGTATACATACATTATCACTATGTTGATACTACTGTCTGTATATATATATTACCACTATGTTGATACTACTGTCTGTATATATACATTACCACTATGTTGATACTACTGTCTGTATATATACATTATCACTATGTTGATATTACTGTCTGTATATATATATATACATTACCACTATGTTGATACTACTGTCTGTATATATACATTACCACTATGTTGATACTACTGTCTGTATATATACATTATCACTATGTTGATATTACTGTCTGTATATATATATACATTACCACTATGTTGATACTACTGTCTGTATATATACATTACCACTATGTTGATACTACTGTCTGTATATATACATTACCACTATGTTGATACTACTGTCTGTATATATACATTATCACTATGTTGATACTACTGTCTGTATATATACATTATCACTATGTTGATACTACTGTCTGTATATATACATTATCACTACGTTGATATTACTGTCTGTATATATACATTACCACTATGTTGATACTACTGTCTGTATATATACATTATCACTATGTTGATACTACTGTCTGTATATATACATTACCACTATGTTGATACTACTGTCTGTATATATACATTATCACTATGTTGATACTACTGTCTGTATATATACATTATCACTATGTTGATATTACTGTCTGTATATATATATATATACATTACCACTATGTTGATACTACTGTCTGTATATATACATTACCACTATGTTGGTACTACTGTCTGTATATATGCATTACCACTATGTTGATACTACTGTCTGGATATATACATTACCACTATGTTGATATTACTGTCTGTATATATGCATTATCACTATGTTGGTATTACTGTCTGTATATATACATTATCACTATGTTGATACTACTGTCTGGATATATACATTACAACTATGTTGATATTACTGTCTGTATATATACATTATCACTATGTTGGTATTACTGTCTGTATATATACATTATCACTATGTTGGTATTACTGTCTGTATATATACATTACCACTATGTTGATACTACTGTCTGTATATATACATTAGCACTATGTTGATATTACTGTATGTATATATATCACTACGTTGATACTACTGTCTGTATATATACATTACCACTATGTTGATAATACTGTCTGTGTTGCAGGAGAGGGATATTACACATAGGATGACTGACTATTATCAGTAGAGGTGCACTCTGAGTCACGCACGCACACACACGCACACACATGCACACACATACACTCACACACACTCACACACACACACACACACGCACACTCACAAGCATGCACAAGCACGCACACGCACGCACACGCACGCACACAAGCAGACTCACACACACACACACACACACACACACACACACACACACACACACACACACACACACACACACACACACACACACACACACACACACACACACACACACACACACACACACACACACACACACACACACACACACACTTAATAAGAGAGCATCCCAATCCACCCAGCCAATGTATTATTTAACAGACTGGCCTCAAGCTAGTAGTTATAAATACACATGTACATATGAGAATACCCCCTGTCTCCTGCTCTCTCTCCTTATATACTCACACACAAACACACACACACCTTCTCTCAGGTCTACTGAGACCAGATCAAGACTTAATAACATTTATATACCTGTATAATTCTCTCTCTCTCTCTCAGTTCTCTCTCTCTCTCAGTTCTCTCTCAGTTTTCTCTCTCTCTCTCTCTCTCTCTCTCTCTCTCTCTCTCTCTCTCTCAACTGACTGGAGAATGAAGGGACGGAGGGGTAGAAGGAAGAGATGGAGAGAGGAGAGAGGAGGAGAAATAGAGAGAGGAGAGAGGAAAAGAAAGGCCCTCTGATCAGATTTCCCACAGTGGTTTAGTGTTGAGCAGAGGAGGGCGAGAGGACTAGAGAGAGATGGAGAGGGAGGGAAAGAGGGAGGAGGGGTGAGAGGAGTGTTCCTTTCCAAGAGAGCTTTCTTTGACTGGAAGAGTGAAGAGTGGATACGGAAGAGGGGGAGAGAGAGAGAGGGGGCGGGGGGAGTCTATGAGTTGTCAACCATGACCCTGTGACCCCAATATACTTTCCTGGAAAAAAGTAGCTTCATTCAAAGCCTCCTGACTCATTACTGTACACTGCTCCAGATATGTGTGTGTGTGTGTGTGTGTGTGTGTCTGTGTCTGTGTCTGTCTGTGTCTGTGTCTGTGTCTGTGTCTGTGTCTGTGTCTGTGTCTGTGTCTGTGTGTGTGTGTGTGTGTGTGTGTGTGTGTGTGTGTGTGTGTGTGTGTGTGTGCGTGCGTGCGTGCGTGCGTGTGTGTGTTCCCGCGTGCACCCAGTGTGTTCATGCCAGCTCTCCCCCTGTGTTTGTCAGGCGTGTCAACAGCGCTCTGAAAACTCCCAGGTTTTCCCTCTGGTTTCTCTGTGGTTTCCTGAAGTTCCCGTTGTGATCCAACTCAGCTGCTGAGTCCCTCTTCTCTGCTCTACTGGAATATTCCCTTTAATTAATATCAACCTCTCCTCTCTCTTATTTCTCTCTCAGAAATATACCTTGGCCTGAACATCAGCGCCACGGGTAACTTCCACAGAGCTGTGAACAATCTGAGAGACAAGGCAAGAAGGGCCTTCTATGTCATCAAAAGGAACATAACATTTGACATAACGATTGGGATTTGGCTAAAACTTCTTGAATCAGTCATAGAACCCATTGCCCTTTATGGTTGTGAGGTCTGGGGTCCGCTCACCAACCAGGACTTCACTAAATGGGACACACTGTAACGGTTCTCGTTGGTGGAAGGAGGAGAGGACCAATGCCGCAGCGTGGTACGTGTCCATGTTCATATTTATTTAAACTCAGAACACTAAACAAAATAACAAAGAGACTGAAACGAAACAGTTCTGTAAGGTGACACTAAACAGAAAACAACCACCCACAAACAAGAGTGGGAAAACAGGCTGCCTAAGTATGGTTCTCAATCAGAGACAACGATTGACAGCTGCCTCTGATTGGGAACCATACCAGGCCAAACACATAGAAATACCCAACGTAGAACAAAAACATAGAATGACCACCCCAACCCACACCCTGACTACCCCAACCCACACCCTGACCACCCCAACCCACACCCTGACCACCCCAACTCACACCCTGACCACCCCAACTCACACCCTGACCACCCCAACTCACACCCTGACCAACCTAAAATAGAAAGATACAAAGGGAACGAAGGTCAGGACGTGACACCAACACCAAATTGAGACTCTGCACGCAGAATTCTGCAAAAAAATATCCTCCGTGTATAATGTAGAACACCAAATAATGCATGCAGAGCAGAATTAGGCCGATACCCACTAATTATCAAAATCCAGAAAAGAGCTGTTACATTCTACAACCACCTAAAAGGAAGTGATTCCCAAACCTTCCATAACAAAGCCATCACCTACAGAGAGATGAACCTGGAGAAGAGTCCCCTAAGCAAGCTGGTCCTGGGGCTCTGTTCACAAACACAAACACACCCTACAGAGCCCCAGGACAACAACACAATTAGACCCAACCAAATCATGAGAAAACACAAAGATAATTACTTGACACATTGGCCCTACACAGAGAGTACACAGTGGCAGAATACCTGACCACTGTGACTGGCCCAACTTAAGGAAAGCTTTGACTATGTGCAGACTCAGTGAGAATAGCCTTGCTATTGAGAAAGGCCGCCGTAGACAGACATGGCTCTCAAGAGAAGACAGGCTATGTGCTCACTGCCCACAAAATGAGGTGGAAACTGAGCTGCACTTCCTAACCTCCTGCCCAATGAATGATCACATTAGAGACACATATTTCCCCCAGATTACACAGATCCACAAAGAATTTGAAAACAAATCCAATGTTGATAAACTCCCATATCTACTGGGTGAAATTCCACAGTGTGTCATCACAGAAGCAATATTTGTGACCTGTTGCCACGAGAAAAGGGCAACCAGTGAAGAACAAACACCATTGTAAATACCACCTATATTTATGTTTATTTATTTTCCCTTGTGTACTGTAACCACATACACATTGCTACAACACTGTTTATATAATATGACATTTGTAATGTCTTTATTCATTTGAAACATCTGAATGTGTAATGTTTACTGTTAACTTTTGTTTATTATCTACCTCACTTGTTGGCAATGTTAACACATGTTTCCCATGCCAATAAAGCCTGTTGAATTTAATTGAGAGAGAGAGAGAGAGAGAGAGAGAGAGAGAGAGAGAGAGAGAGAGAGAGAGAGAGAGAGAGAGAGAGAGAGAGAGAGAGAGAGAGAGAGAGAGAGAGAGAGAGAGAGAGAGAGAGAGAGAGAGAGAGAGAGAGATGTTAGCCTCTCACAAGGTGGAAGAGAGGAGAGAGGGGTTAGCTGTTGTTCTCTCAGGAGGTGGTAGAGATGAATAGAGAGAGAGAGACAGAGATAGAGAGAGAGAGAGAAAGAGACAGAGAGAGAGAGTGAGACAGACAGAGAGAGTGAGACAGACAGAGAGAGACAGAGAGAGAGACAGAGAGAGAGAGAGAGAGAGACAGAGAGAGAGAGTGAGACAGACAGAGAGAGTGAGACAGACAGAGAGAGAGAAAGAGGGACAGAGAGAGAGACAGAGAGAGAGATCAGAATGAGAAGAGAGAGAGAGTGAGACAGACAGAGAGAGAGAGAATGAGGTAAAGAGGATCAATGAATGAGGTAAAGAGGATCGTTGTGAATGAGGTAAAGAGGATCGTTGTGAATGAGGTAAAGAGGATCGTTGTGAATGAGGTAAAGAGGATCGTTGTGAATGAGGTAAAGAGGATCGTTGAATGAGGTAAAGAGGATCGTTGTGAATGAGGTAAAGAGGATCGTTGTGAATGGGGTAAAGAGGATCGTTGTGAATGAGGTAAAGAGGATCGTTGAATGAATGAATGGGTAAAGAGGATCGTTGTGAATGAGGTAAAGAGGATCGTTGTGAATGAGGTAAAGAGGATCGTTGTGAATGAGGTAAAGAGGATCGTTGTGAATGAGGTAAAGAGGATCGTTGTGAATGAGGTAAAGAGGATCGTTGTGAATGAGGTAAAGAGGATCGTTGTGAATGAGGTAAAGAGGATCGTTGTGAATGGGGTAAAGAGGATCGTTGTGAATGAGGTAAAGAGGATCGTTGTGAATGAGGTAAAGAGGATCGTTGTGAATGAGGTAAAGAGGATCGTTGTGAATGAGGTAAAGAGGATCGTTGTGAATGAGGTAAAGAGGATCGTTGTGAATGAGGTAAAGAGGATCGTTGTGAATGAGGTAAAGAGGATCGTTGTGAATGAGGTAAAGAGGATCGTTGTGAATGAGGTAAAGAGGATCGTTGTGAATGAGGTAAAGAGGATCGTTGTGAATGAGGTAAAGAGGATCGTTGTGAATGGGGTAAAGAGGATCACTTGAATGAGGGTAAAGAGGATCGTTGTGAATGAGGTAAAGAGGATCGTTGTGAATGAGGTAAAGAGGATCGTTGTGAATGAGGTAAAGAGGATCGTTGTGAATGAGGTAAAGAGGATCGTTGAATGAGGTAAAGAGGATCGTTGTGAATGAGGTAAAGAGGATCGTTGTGAATGAGGTAAAGAGGATCGAGTGAATGAGGTAAAGAGGATCGTTGTGAATGAGGTAAAGAGGATCGTTGTGAATGAGGTAAAGAGGATCGTTGTGAATGAGGTAAAGAGGATCGTTGTGAATGAGGTAAAGAGGATCGTTGTGAATGAGGTAAAGAGGATCGTTGTGAATGAGGTAAAGAGGATCGTTGTGAATGGGGTAAAGAGGATCGTTGTGAATGAGGTAAAGAGGCTCGTTGTGAATGAGGTAAAGAGGATCGTTGTGAATGAGGTAAAGAGGATCGTTGTGAATGAGGTAAAGAGGATCGTTGTGAATGAGGTAAAGAGGTTAGAGTCTCTGAAATATCTTCTTCTCTCCACCTTGTTTGTTCGTCCAGCTCAGGTCTGAGTTTGTCTTTCGTAGTAATTATTTTTTTTGAATCTTTCAGAACTTGGACTTTCTCAAGGTGTGTGTGTGTGAGTGTGTGTGTGTGTGTGTGTGTGTGTGTGTGTGTGTGTGTGTGTGTGTGTGTGTGTGTGTGTGTGTGTGTGTGTGTGTGTGTGTGTGTGTGTGTGTGTGTGTGTGTGTGTGTGTGTGTGTGTGTGTGTGCGTGCGGGCGGGCGGGCGTGCGTGCGTGTCTGTGTGTGTCTGTGTGTACGTGTGTGTGTGTTTACGTGCGTGTGTGTTTGCATCTTCAAGTTGTGTATATATTCAGCCACACACACCTGGTATGTTACCACAGCTCATCAATACTCTTAATTACTGGAACCCCTCTGATGCTCACTCCCTTGTATCATTACACACTATCTCTCTGGAGCATCATGACCACATACTATCTCTCTGGAGCATCACGACTACACACTATCTCTCTGGAGCATCATGACTACACACTATCTCTCTGGGGCATCATGACTACACACTATCTCTCTGGAGCAGCATGACCACATACTATCTCTCTGGAGCATCACGACTACACACTATCTCTCTGGAGCATCATGACTACACACAATCTCTCTGGAGCATCATGGTCCATCATGACGACACACTATCTCTCTGGAGCATCATGACTACACACTATCTCTCTGGAGCATCATGACTACACACTATCTCTCTGGAGCATCATGACTACACACTATCTCTCTGGAGCATCATGACTACACACAATCTCTCTGGAGCATCATGGTCCATCATGACGACACACAATCTCTCTGGAGCATCATGGTCCATCATGACTACACACTATCTCTCTGGAGCATCATGGTCCATCATGACTACACACTATCTCTCTGGAGCATCATGGTCCATCATGACTACACACTATCTCTCTGGAGCATCATGGTCCATCATGACAGATGACTACACTGTCTCTCTGGAGCAGCATGACTACACACTATCTCTCTGGAGCATCATGACTACACACTGTCTCTCTGGAGCATCATGGTCCATCATGACGACACAATCTCTCTGGAGCATCATGGTCCATCATGACTACACACTGTCTCTCTGGAGCATCATGGTCCATCATGACGACACACTATCTCTCTGGAGCATCATGGTCCATCATGACGACACACTGTCTCTCTGGAGCATCATGGTACATTCTGACTCATTAGGGAAAATCAGTATTCTGTGGTTCTGTGTTCTGCCCCAGTATTCTGTGTTTCTGTGTTCTGATTTGGAATTCAGCCCCAGTATTTTGTGTTCCTGTGTTCTGAGTGGAATTGGAATTCAGACCCAGTATTCTGTGTTTCTGTGTTCTGAGTGGAATTGGAATTCAGTCCCAGTATTCTGTGTTTCTGTGTTCTGAGTGGAATTGGAATTCAGCCCCAGTATTCTGTGTTTCTGTGTTCTGAGTGGATTTGGAATTCAGTCCCAGTATTCTGTGTTTCTGTGTTCTGAGTGGATTTGGAATTCAGTCCCAGTATTCTGTGTTTCTGTGTTCTGAGTGGATTTGGAATTCAGACCCAGTATTCTGTGTTTCTGTGTTCTGTTTGGAATTCAGCCCCAGTATTCTGTGTTCTGAGTGGAATTGACCCAGTATTCTGTGTTTCTGTGTTCTGAGTGGAATTGGAATTCAGCCCCAGTATTCTGTGTTTCTGTGTTCTGAGTGGATTGGAATTCAGTCCCAGTATTCTGTGTTTCTGTGTTCTGAGTGGATTTGGAATTCAGCCCCAGTATTCTGTGTTTCTGTGTTCTGAGTGGAATTGGAATTCAGATTCTGTGTTTCTGTGTTCTGAGTATTTGGAATTCAGCCCCAGTGTGTTTCTGTGTTCTGAGTGGAATTGGAATTCAGCCCCAGTATTCTGTGTTTCTGTGTTCTGAGTGGAATTGGAATTCAGCCCCAGTATTCTGTGTTTCTGTGTTCTGAGTGGAATTGGAATTCAGCCCCAGTATTCTGTGTTTCTGTGTTCTGAGTGGAATTGGAATTCAGACCCAGTATTCTGTGTTTCTGAGTGGATTTGGAATTCAGACCCAGTATTCTGTGTTTCTGTGTTCTGAGTGGAATTGGAATTCAGACCCAGTATTCTGTGTTTCTGTGTTCTGAGTGGAATTGGAATTCAGACCCAGTATTCTGTGTTTCTGTGTTCTGAGTGGAATTGGAATTCTATTCTGTGTTTCTGTGTTCTGAGTGGAATTGGAATTCAGACCCAGTATTCTGTGTTTCTGTGTTCTGAGTGGAATTGGAATTCAGCCCCAGTATTCTGTGTTTCTGTGTTCTGAGTGGATTTGGAATTCAGAGTATTCTGTGTTTCTGTGTTCTGAGTGGATTTGGAATTCTGTGTTTCTGTGTTCTGAGTGGAATTGGAATTCAGCCCCAGTATTCTGTGTTTCTGTGTTCTGAGTGGATTTGGAATTCAGCCCCAGTATTCTGTGTTTCTGTGTTCTGAGTGGATTTGGAATTCAGCCCCAGTATTCCCAGTTTGGAATTCTGTGTTTCTGTGTTCTGAGTGGATTTGGTATTCAGTGGACCCCAGTATTCTGTGTTTCTGTGTTCTGAGTGGAATTGGAATTCAGCCCCAGTATTCTGTGTTTCTGTGTTCTGAGTGGATTTGGAATTCAGCCCCAGTGTGTTTCTGTGTTCTGAGTGGATTTGGAATTCAGCCCCAGTATTCTGTGTTTCTGTGTTCTGAGTGGAATTGGAATTCAGCCCCAGTATTCTGTGTTTCTGTGTTCTGAGTGGATTTGGTATTGGAATTCAGCCCCAGTATTCTGTGTTTCTGTGTTCTGAGTGGAATTGGAATTCAGCCCCAGTATTCTGTGTTTCTGTGTTCTGAGTGGAATTGGAATTCAGACCCAGTATTCTGTGTTTCTGTGTTCTGAGTGGAATTGGAATTCAGACCCAGTATTCTGTGTTTCTGTGTTCTGAGTGGAATTGGAATTCAGCCCCAGTATTCAGCCCCAGTATTCTGTGTTTCTGTGTTCTGAGTGGATTTGGAATTCAGCCCCAGTATTCTGTGTTTCTGTGTTCTGAGCAGCCCAGTATTCTGTGTTTCTGTGTTCTGAGTGGATTTGGAATTCAGGTATTCTGTGTTTCTGTGTTCTGAGTGGATTTGGAATTCCCCAGTATTCTGTGTTTCTGTGTTCTGAGTGGATTTGGAATTCAGCCCCAGTATTCTGTGTTTCTGTGTTCTGAGTGGATTTGGTATTCAGTCCCAGTATTCTGTGTTCTGAGTGGAATTGGAATTCAGCCCCAGTATTCTGTGTTTCTGTGTTCTGAGTGGATTTGGAATTCAGCCCCAGTATTCTGTGTTTCTGTGTTCTGAGTGGAATTGGAATTCAGCCCCAGTATTCTGTGTTTCTGTGTTCTGAGTGGAATTGGAATTCAGCCCCAGTATTCTGTGTTTCTGTGTTCTGAGAGGTTCAGACCAGGTAGATAATTAACTCAGCCAGTTACTGAGTTAATGTCCTTCTCAGATGAACCATCTCTCTCTCTACTCCATCATGTCTCAGTAATAATCCCTGCCATCCTTTACCTTCCTTTATAGAGGGATCAATATCAGTACTGGTGCTCTGCTCTGTACAACTCACATGTTTCTGATTGGATAGAGAGAGAAACTCCTTGAGCTAAAGGAAACTCTGTGAAAGATAGCCAGGGAGGGAGGGAGGGAGGGAGGGAGGGAGGGAGGGAGGGAGGGAGGGAGGTAGAGGGAGGGAAAGAGGGAGGTAAAGAGGGGAAAGAAGGAGGTAGAGAGGGAAAGAGGGAGGTAAAGAGGGAAAGAGGGAGGTAGAGAGGGAAAGAGGGAGGTAGAGAGGGAAAGAGGGAGGTAGAGAGGGAAAGAGGGAGGTAGAGAGGAAAGAGGGAGGTAGAGAGGGAAAGAGGGAGGTAGAGAGGGAAAGAGGGAGGTAGAGAGGGAAAGAGGGAGGTAGAGAGGGAAAGAGGGAGGTAGAGAGGGAAAGAGGGAGGTAGAGAGGGAAAGAGGGAGGTAGAGAGGGAAAGAGGGAGGTAGAGAGGGAAGGGAGGGAGGTAGAGAGGGAAAGAGGGAGGTAAAGAGGGAAAGAAGGAGGTAGAGAGGGAAGAGGAGGTAGAGAGGGAAAGAGGGAGGTAGAGAGGGAAAGAGGGAGGTAGAGAGGGAAAGAGGGAGGTAGAGAGGGAAAGAGGGAGGTAGAGAGGAAAGAGGGAGGTAGAGAGGGAAAGAGGGAGGTAGAGAGGGAAAGAGGGAGGTAGAGAGGGAAAGAAGGAGGTAGAGAGGGAAAGAGGGAGGTAGAGAGGGAAAGAGGGAGGTAGAGAGGGAAAGAGGGAGGTAGAGAGGGAAAGAGGGAGGTAGAGAGGGAAAGAGGGAGGTAGAGAGGGAAAGAGGGAGGGAAAGAGGGAAAGAAGGAGGTAGAGAGGGAAAGAGGGAGGTAGAGAGGGAAAGAGGGAGGTAGAGAGGGAAAGAGGGAGGTAGAGAGGGAGGGAAGAGGGAGGTAGAGGGGAAAGAGGGAGGGAGGGAAAGAGGGAGAGAAGGAAAGAGGAGGTAGAGAGGGAAAGAGGGAGGTAGAGAGGGAAAGAGGGAGGTAGAGAGGGAAAGAGGGAGGTAGAGAGGGAAAGAGGGAGGTAAAGAGGGAAAGAGGGAGGGAGGTAGAGAGGGAAAGAGGGAGGTAGAGAGGGAAAGAAAGAGAGGGAGGTAGAGAGGGAAAGAGGGAGGTAGAGAGGGAAAGAGGGGAGGTAGAGAGGGAAGAGGGAGGTAGAGAGGAAAGAGGGAGGTAGAGAGGAAAAGAGGGAGGTAGAGAGGGAAAGAAGGAGGTAGAGAGGGAAAGAGGGAGGTAGAGAGGGAAAGAGGGAGGTAGAGAGGGAAAGAGGGAGGTAGAGAGGGAAAGAGGGAGGGAGAGGGAGGGAGGGGAGGGAGGGAGAGAGAGGGAAAGAGGGAGGTAGAGAGGGAAAGAGGGAGGTAGAGAGGGAAAGAGGGAGGTAGAGAGGGAAAGAGGGAGGTAGAGAGGGAAAGAGGGAGGTAGAGAGGGAAAGAGGGAGGTAGAGAGAGAATGAAAGAGAACAAGTGAGGGAGAGAGAAAAAAGTAAACACAAGAGTTTGTAAATGAAAAAGATGGAAAAGGGAGAGAAAGAAATCAACAATTGGGCAGCTTGAGATTTCCACTTAAAAAACAAACAAAACACAAAACCTCCCTTGGGGGAAGTTCACTTTGCATCAGCCCAAAATGGATGGCATCTTTGTTGCCATGACGAGGAGAGCGAGGGAGAGGGCATTAAGTACATTTTTGCATTTTGAATAAGTGTGTGCATGTGTGTGTGTGTGTGTGTGTGTGTGTGTGTGTGTGTGTGTGTGTGTGTGTGTGTGTGTGTGCCTCTGTGTGTGTGTGTGTGTGTGTGTGTGTGTGTGTGTGTGTGTGTGCCTCTGTGTACGCGTGTGAGTGAGAGACATAATAAGCAGGTACTGAAAGCTACAGATAATTGCAGTAGATTTGATTTCTGTCTCTACAATAAACTTTAGCCTCTTTAGCCACAGGTGGAGGGAGGAGGTTAATAAGGAAGGAGAGAGGGAGGGGGAGAGGAGGAGGAGGTGGAGAGAGGAGGAGGAGGTGGAGGGAGGAGGATAATAGGGAAGGAGAGGAGGGGAGGGGAGAGGAGGAGGAGGTGGAGAGAGGAGGAGGAGGTGGGAGGGAGGAGGATAATAAGGAAGGAGAGAGGGAGGGGAGAGGAGGAGGAGGTGGGGGAGGAGGAGGGAGGAGGTTAATAAGGAAGGAGAGAGGGAGGGGGAGGAGGAGGAGGTGGAGAGAGGAGGAGGAGGTGGAGGGAGAGGAGGAGGAGGTGGAGGGAGAGGTTAATAAGGAAGGAGAGGAGGGGAGAGAGGGGAGGAGGTGGAGGGAGGGAGGAGGAGGTGGAGGGAGGAGGATAATAAGGAAGGAGAGAGGGAGGGAGAGGAGGGGGAGGTGGAGGGAGGAGGTGGAAGGAGAGGAGGGAGGGGAGGGAGGAGGAGGTGGAGAAGGAGGGGAGGGGAGGGAGAGGAGGAGGAGGGAGGGGAGGTTAATAAGGAAGGAGAGGTGGAGGGGGAGAGGAGGAGGAGGTGGAGAGAGGGAGGAGGAGGTGGAGGGAGGAGGATAATAGGGAAGGAGAGAGGGAGGGGGAGAGGAGGAGGAGGTGGAGGGAGAGGGAGGAGGTGGAGGGAGAGGAATAAGGAAGGAGGTGGAGGGGGAGAGGAGGAGGAGGTGGAGAGGGAGGAGGAGGTGGAGGGAGGTGGAGGAGGAGGTGGAGGTAGGAGGAGGAAGGAGAGAGGGAGGGGAGAGGAGGCGGAGGTGGAGAGAGGTGGAGGAGGTGGAGGAGAGGAGGAGGGGAGAGAGGAGGAGGAGGTGGAGGGAGAGAGGATAATAGGGAAGGGGAGGGAGGAGGAGAGGAAGGGGGGAGAGG
The DNA here is from genome assembly GCF_023373465.1 of Oncorhynchus keta. NCBI lineage: Eukaryota > Metazoa > Chordata > Actinopteri > Salmoniformes > Salmonidae > Oncorhynchus > Oncorhynchus keta. The sequence goes on along the minus strand of NW_026280275.1, from coordinate 23,418 downwards.
TGGAGGATGGGAGGGAGAGGAGGTGGAGGGGAGAGAGGAGGAGGAAGTGGAGAGGGAGGAGGAGGTGGTGGTGGAGAGGGAGGAGGAGGAAGTGGAGAGAGGAGGAGGTTAAGGAGATGAGGGAGAGGGAGGGAGGAGGAGGTGGAGGGAGAGGAGGAGGAGGTGGGGGGAGAAGTGGGAGGAGGAGGAGGAGGAGAGAAGAGGAGGCGGAGTAAGGGGAGAGAAAGGAGGAGGAGGAGAGGAGGAGGAGGAAGTGGAGAGAGGAGGAGTGTTGGAGGAGGTGGAGAGGGAGGAGGAGGAAGGGTCGGTGTTGGGAGAAGTTGAGGAAGTGGAGAAGGAGGAGGAGGTGGAGGAGGAGGAGGAGGAAGTGGAGAGAAGTGGAGGAGGTGGAGGGAGAAGTGGAGGAATGTTCCAGTTGTTTTTGGGAGAAGTAGTTGTGTGTGGAGAGTGGAGAGGCGGTGTTTTAGAAGGGAGGAGGTGGAGGGAGAGAAGGATTGGAGAGAGAAAACAACAAAAAACAAAGAATTGTCTAGGTGAAGTTCACTGGGTGTAATTTGCATAGAAATGTGAAATTGTTGTTTTAGCTGCGCTTCTGTCAATGTTCCAGTTGTTTTTGTTCTTGTAGTTGTGTGTCGGCCGTATTGAGAGTGTGTTTTAAAGGGATAGTGATGTTGTAGTTGTTTGTCGGCCGTATTGAGAGCGCGTTTTAAAGGGATAGTGATGTTGTAGTTGTGTGTCGGCCGTATTGAGAGCGCGTTTTAAAGGGATAGTGATGTTGTAGTTGTGTGTCGGCCGTATTGAGAGCGCGTTTTAAAGGGATAGTGATGTTGTAGTTGTGTGTCGGCCGTATTGAGAGCGCGTTTTAAAGGGATAGTGATGTTGTAGTTGTGTGTCGGCCGTATTGAGAGCGCGTTTTAAAGGGATAGTGATGTTGTAGTTGTGTGTCGGCCGTATTGAGAGCGCGTTTTAAAGGGATAGTGATGTTGTAGTTGTGTGTCGGCCGTATTGAGAGCGCGTTTTAAAGGGATAGTGATGTTGTAGTTGTGTGTCGGCCGTATTGAGAGCGCGTTTTAAAGGGATAGTGATGTTGTAGTTGTGTGTCGGCCGTATTGAGAGCGCGTTTTAAAGGGATAGTGATGTTGTAGTTGTGTGTCGGCCGTATTGAGAGCGCGTTTTAAAGGGATAGTGATGTTGTAGTTGTGTGTCGGCCGTATTGAGAGCGCGTTTTAAAGGGATAGTGATGTTGTAGTTGTGTGTCGGCCGTATTGAGAGCGTGTTTTAAAGGGATAGTGATGTTGTAGTTGTGTGTCGATAGTGATGTTGGACTATGTATAATAGGGAAGGAGAGAGGGAGGGGGAGAGGAGGAGGTGGAGAGAGGAGGAGGAGGTGGAGGGAGAGGAGGAGGAGGTGGAGGGAGGAGGATAATAGGGAAGGAGATAGGGAGGGGGAGAGGAGGAGGAGGTGGAGGGAGAGGAGGGAGAGAGGTGGAGGAGGTGGAGGGAGGAGGAGGAGGTGGAGGGAGAGGAGGAGGAGGTGGAGGGAGAGGAGGAGGAGGTGGAGGGAGGAGGAGGAGGAGGTGGGAGGGGGAGAGGAGGAGGAGGTGGAGAGGGGATGAGGTGGAGGGAGAGGAGGAGGAGGTGGAGGGAGAGGAGGAGGTGGAGGGAGGGAGGAGGAGGTGGAGAGAGGAGGAGGAGGTGGAGGGAGAGGAGGAGGAGGTGGAGGGAGAGGGAGGAGGTGGAGGGAGAGGAGGAGGAGGTGGAGGAGGGAGGATAATGGAGAAAGGAGGAGGTTAAGGAGATGAGGGGAGAGGGGAGAGGAGGAGGAGGTGGAGGGAGAGGGAGGAGGTGGGGGAAGAGAAGGAGGGAAGGGGTGAGGTGGAGGAGAGGAGGGGAGGGAATAAGGGGAGAGGGGGTGGAGGGAGAGGAGGAGGAGGAGGTGGAGAGAGGAGGAGGAGGAGGTGGGAGAAGGAGGAGGAGGTGGAGGGAGGGGGTTGGTTTGAGGGTTGGTTTTGAGGGGGGAGGTTGGTTTTGAGAGGAGGAGGTGGAAGACAGGGTTGGTTTTGAGGGTGGAGGAAGGGGAGAAAGGAGGAGGTTTTGAAGGAGATGAAGAAGGGTTGGTTTTGAAGGAGGTGGAGGGAGGGTTGGGAGGAGGGGGGGAAGAGAGGGTTGGGAAGGGAGTGAGGGGTGGAGGAGGTGAAGATGGGGTTGGTTTTGACAGGAGGTGAAGAGGGGTTGGTTTTGACAGGGGGAGAAGACAGGGTTGGTTTTGAGAGGGGAAGAGGTTGGTTTTGACAGGGGAAGACCGATTGGTTTTGACAGGGGGTGAAGACAGGGTTGGTTTTGACAGGGGGAAGACAGGGTTGGTTTTGACAGGGGAAAGACGGTTGGTTTTGACAGGGGGAAGACCGATTTGGTTTTGACAGGGGTGAAGACAGGGTTGGTTTTGACAGGGTTGGTTTTGACAGGGTGAAGAAGACAGGGTTGGTTTTGACAGGGTTGAAGACAGGGTTGGTTTTGACAGGGTTGGTTTTGAGGACAGGGTTGGTTTTGACAGGGTTGGTTTTGACAGGGGTTTTTATACGAAGACAGGGTTGGTTTTGACAGGGGGAAGACAGGGTTGGTTTTGACAGGGTTGGTTTTGACAGGGGGTGAAGACGGTTGGTTTTGACAGGGGGAAGACCGATTTGGTTTTGACAGGGGGTGAAGACAGGGTTGGTTTTGACAGGGGGTGAAGACAGGGTTGGTTTTGACAGGGTTTGTTTTGACAGGGGGTGGAGACAGGGTTGGTTTGACAGGGTTGGTTTTGACAGGGGTGAAGACAGGGTTGGTTTTGACAGGGGTGAAGACAGAGTTGGTTTTGACAAAAGACAAGGTTGGTTTTGACAGGGTTGAAGACAGGGTTGGTTTTGACAGGGTTGGTTTGGACAGGGGTGAAGGGTTGGTTTTGACAGGGGAAGACAGGGTTGGTTTTGACAGGGGTGAAGACAGGGTTGGTTTTGACAGGGTTGGTTTTGAAAGGGGTGAAGATGGTTGGTTTTGACAGGGGAAAGACAGGGTTGGTTTTGACAGGGTTATTTTTGACAGGGGGTGAAGACAGGGTTGGTTTTGACAGGGTTGGTTTTGACAGGGGTGAAGACAAGGCTGATTTTGACAGGGGGAAAAGACAGGGGTTGGTTTTTTGACAGGGGTGAAGATAGGGTTGGTTTTGACAGGGTTGGTTTTGACAGGGTTGAAGACAGGGTTGGTTTTGACAGGGTTGAAAAGGGTTGGTTTTGACAGGGTTGGTTTTGAAAGGGTGAAGATGGTTGGTTTTGACAGGGGTGAAGACAGGGTTGGTTTTGACAGGGTTGGTTTTGACAGGGTTGGTTTTGACAGGGGGAAAAGACAAGGTTGATTTTGACAGGGGTGAAGACAGGGTTGGTTTTGACAGGGGGGTGAAGACAGGGTTGGTTTTGACAGGGGTGAAGACCAGGGTTGGTTTTGACAGGGTTTGTTTTGACAGTGAAGATAGGGTTGGTTTTGACAGGGTTGGTTTTGACAGGGTTGGTTTTGACAGGAGATGAAGACAGGGTTGGTTTTGACAGGGTTTTGAAGACAGGGTTGGTTTTGACAGGGTTGGTTTTGACAGGGGAAAAGACAAGGTTGATTTTGACAGGGGAAGACAGGTTGGTTTTGACAGGGGTGAAGACAGAGTTGGTTTTGACAGGGGTGAAGACAGAGTTGGTTTTGACAGGAGGTGAAGATAGGGTTGGTTTTGACAGGGTTGGTTTTTGACAGGGCTGGTTTTGACAGGGTTGGTTTTGACAGGTGAAGACAGGGTTGGTTTTGACATGGTTGAAGACCGGGTTGGTTTTGACAGGGTTGGTTTTGACAGGGGGTGAAGATGGTTGGTTTTGACAGGGGGAAAAGACAGGGTTGGTTTTGACAGGGGGTGAAGACAGGGTTGGTTTTGACAGGGTTGAAGACGGGGTTGGTTTTGACAGGGTTGAAGAAAGGGCTGGTTTTGACAGGGTTGGTTTTGACAGGGGGTGAAGACGGTTGGTTTTGACATGGTTGAAGACCGGGTTGGTTTTGACAGGGTTGGTTTTGACAGGGGGTGAATACGGTTGGTTTTGACAGGGGGAAAAGACAGGGTTGGTTTTGACAGGGGGTGAAGACAGGGTTGGTTTTGACAGGGTTGGTTTTGACAGGGGGTGAAGACAGGGTTGGTTTTGACAGGGTTGGTTTTGACAGGGGTGAAGACCGGGTTGGTTTTGTCAGGGTTGGTTTTGACAGGGGGAAAAGACAGGGTTGGTTTTGACAGGGAGTGAAGACAGGGTTGGTTTGACAGGGTTGAAGACAGGGTTGGTTTGACAGGGTTGGTTTTGACAGGAGGTGAAGACAGGGTTGGTTTTGACAGGGTTTTTTGACAGGGGTGAAGACACGGTTGGTTTTGACAGGGTGGTTTTGACAGGGGTGAAGATGGTTGGTTTTGACAGGGTTGGTTTTGACAGGGGTGAAGACCGGGTTGGTTTGACAGGGTTGGACAGGGCTGGTTTGACAGGGTTGGTTTTGACAGGGGAAAAGACAGGGTTGGTTTTGACAGGGGTGAAGACAGGGTTGGTTTTGACAGGGTTGGTTTTGACAGGGGTGAAGACAGGGTTGGTTTTGACAGGGTTGAAGACAGGGTTGGTTTTGACAGGGTTGAAGACAGGAGGTGAAGACAGGGTTGAAGACAGGGCTGGTTTGACAGGGTTGAAGACGGGGTTGGTTTTGACAGGGTTGAAGAAAGGGCTGGTTTGACAGGGTTGGTTTTGACAGGTGAAGACAGGGTTGGTTTTGACAGGTGAAGACAGGGTTGGTTTTGACAGGGTAGGTTTTGACAGGGTAGGTTTTGACAGGGGGGAAGACAGGGTACACACTGAGACTGCAATGACTGGCTCTAAAGCTGTGACAAATAGTTGATGGAAGAAAAATGATGACTGTGTTTGTGATCTCTCTCTCTCTCTCTCTCTCTCTCTCTCTCTCTCTCTCTGGTACTGTATGATCGGTGTCAGTCAGGGGTTCAGTCAGTCAGACAGACTGCCTACCTCTCCCTCATCCATCACACACAGACACACACAATACTACCATCCTCTCCATCATCCATCAATCAACCATCCAGCCACCCAGTCACACCTCACAGTACAGGAGAGAGAGGGGGAAACAGGGGGGTTGGGAGAATGGAGAGAGGGGAGGGGATACAGGGGGTTGGGAGAATGGAGAGAGGGGGAAACAGGGGGTTGGGAGAATGGAGAGAGGGGAGGACAGGGGGTTGGGAGAAGGGAGAGAGGGGAGGGGATAGAGGGGGTTGGGAGAATGGAGAGAGGGGGATACAGGGGTGTTGGGAGAATGGAGAGAGGGGGACAGGGGGTTGGGAGAATGGAGAGAGGGGAGGGGATGGAGGGGGTTGGGAGAATGGAGAGAGGGGGGTCAGGGGGTTGGGAGAATGGAGAGAGGGGAGGGGATAGAGGGGGTTGGGAGAATGGAGAGAGGGGAGGGATACAGGGGGTTGGGAGAATGGAGAGAGGGGAGGGGATACAGGGGGTTGGGAGAATGGAGAGAGGGGAGGGGATACAGGGGGTTGGGAGAATGGAGAGAGGGGGAAACAGGGGGTTGGGAGAATGGAGAGAGGATACAGGGGGTTGGGAGAATGGAGAGAGGGGAGGGATACAGGGGTTGGGAGAATGGAGAGAGGGGGAAACAGGGGGTTGGGAGAATGGAGAGAGGGGAGGGGATAGAGGGGGTTGGGAGAATGGAGAGAGGGGGCGAACAGGGGGTTGGGAGAATGGAGAGAGGGGAGGGGATACAGGGGGGTTGGGAGAATGGAGAGAGGGGGGATACAGGGTGTTGGGAGAATGGAGAGAGGGGGCGAACAGGGGGTTGGGAGAATGGAGAGAGGGGGCGAACAGGGGGTTGGGAGAATGGAGAGAGGGGGAAACAGGGGGTTGGGGGAATGGAGGGGAAGGGGACAGGGGTTGGGAGAATGGAGAGAGGATACAGGGGGTTGGGAGAATGGAGAGAGGGGAGGGGATACAGGGGGTTGGGAGAATGGAGAGAGGGGGTGGTGAGGGCTATGAAGATGACATGAGAAGCAGAGAGAAATGTAAGAAAGAGAGCAGTAAGAGAGAGAGGTAGAAGGAGAGAGAGGGGTAAGAAAGAGAGGTGTAGAGAGAGAGGTAGAAGGAGAGAGGTAGAGAGGAGGGTTAGAGAGAGGTGATGGTTAGAGAGAGGTAGAAGGGGAGAGGTAGAGAGGATGATTAGAGAGGTAGAAAAGGAGAGGTAGAGAGGATGGTTAGAGAGAGGGAGAGAGAAAGGGAGAGGTAGAGATGAGGGTTATATACAGTGCCTTGCGAAAGTATTCGGCCCCCTTGAACTTTGCGACCTTTTGCCACATTTCAGGCTTCAAACATAAAGATATAAAACTGTATTTTTTGTGAAGAATCAACAACAAGTGGGACACAATCATGAAGTGGAACGACATTTATTGGATATTTCAAACTTTTTTAACAAATCAAAAACTGAAAAATTGGGCGTGCAAGGTCTACGGGTCTGCTGTGGAGGCCAGGTCTACGGGTCTGCTGTAGAGGCTAGGTCTACGGGTCTGCTGTGGAGGCTAGGTCTACGGGTCTGCTGTGGAGGCTAGGTCTACAGGTCTGCTGTGGAGGCTAGGTCTACAGGTCTGCTGTAGAGGCTAGGTCTACGGGTCTGCTGTGGAGGCTAGGTCTACGGGTCTGCTGTAGAGGCTAGGTCTACGGGTCTGCTGTGGAGGCTAGGTCTACGGGTCTGCTGTGGAGGCTAGGTCTACGGGTCTGCTGTGGAGGCTAGGTCTACAGGTCTGCTGTGGAGGTCTACGGGTCTGCTGTGGAGGCTAGGTCTACAGGTCTGCTGTAGAGGCTAGGTCTACAGGTCTGCTGTAGAGGCTAGGTCTACGGGTCTGCTGTAGAGGCTAGGTCTACGGGTCTGCTGTAGAGGCTAGGTCTACTGGTCTGCTGTAGAGGCTAGGTCTACGGGTCTGCTGTAGAGGCTAGGTCTACGGGTCTGCTGTAGAGGCTAGGTCTATGGGTCTGCTGTAGAGGCTAGGTCTACAGGTCTGCTGTAGAGGCTAGGTCTACGGGTCTGCTGTAGAGGCTAGGTCTACGGGTCTGCTCTCGAGACTAGGTCTACAGGCTTCCTGTGGAGGCTAGGTCTACGGGTCTGCTGTGGAGGCTAGGTCTACCACAGTTCTGGAGACTGAAGACCCCAGGTCTTTACGGGTCCTGGAGGCTAGGTCTTCAGGTCTGCTGTAGATTTAGATGCACTATTGTAAAGGCTGTTCTACTGGATGTCTGCTTTACTATTTAAGGGTCTGCTGTGGAGGCAGGTCTACGGGTCTTATGTAGAGGCTAGGTCTACAGGCTTCCTGTGGAGGTACATTCACCTTATTGGGCATTCACTGTGGAGGCATTCACCTTATTGGGCATTCACTTATTGAGGCATTCACCTTACCTTCCGGAGATTCACCTGAAACCCCACCTTATTTAAGGAATACCTAGGATAGGATTCACCTTATCCTTCACCCCCCATTCACCTTTTGGATTTAGATGCACCTTATTGTGCATTCACTGGATGTCCATTGGTGCATGTCCTTATTGGTGCATGCACCTTATTGGTGCATTCACCTTAAATCCCTGAAATGTAATGTAAATGGGCTTCCTGTGGAGGCTAGGTCTACGGGCTTCCTGTGGAGGCTAGGTCTACGAGTCTGCTGTAGAGGCTAGGTCTACAGGTCTGCTCTCGAGGCTTGGTCTACCATGTTATGTTTGTTATGTGGAAAACCTTCCTAATATTTTGAGACGTTTATTTAAAAGGACCACAATGGAAATACATTAGCAAACTTAGTCCTCCATTTTACATGCATTCTCTAGATGTGTAGGTATCTTACCCATTCTCCCTCTGAATGACACAGACACATTCCATGTTTCAATTGTCTCGAGGCTTAAACATCCTTCTTTAACCCGTCTCCTCCTCTTCATCTACACTGATTGGTGGATTTAACCCGTCTCCTCCCCTTCATCTAAACTGATTGGTGGATTTAACAAGTGACATCAATAAGGGATCATGGCTTTCACCTGGTCAGTCAATGTCATGGAAAGAGCAGGTGTTCCTAATGTTTTGTACACTCAGTGTTTAGACACACACACACACACACACACATATATATATAGACACAAAAACACACAGATATATACACTCACACACATAAATGCACACACACCACACCCCCCTCCCCACCAGTCTCTTCGACGATACCTCAACCACATGGAGAAAGTCACAGAAAACCCCAGAAATCTCCCACCAAAATTATAGGAACTAAATGATTGTTATAAAAAACGATTCTTTACGTGAGGGTGAGACCTA
>NW_026280275.1:0-5000 GCF_023373465.1 Oncorhynchus keta | reverse complement strand
GTAGACCTCACAGTGAAATGCTGAATACAACAGGTGTAGTAGACCTCACAGTGAAATGCTGAATACAACAGGTGTAGTAGACCTCACAGTGAAATGCTGAATACAACAGGTGTAGTAGACCTCACAGTGAAATGCTGAATACAACAGGTGTAGTAGACCTTACAGTGAAATGCTGAATACAACAGGTGTAGTAGACCTTACAGTGAAATGCTGAATACAACAGGTGTAGTAGACCTCACAGTGAAATGCTAAATACAGCAGGTGTAGTAGACCTTACAGTGAAATGCTGAATACAACAGGTGTAGTAGACCTCACAGTGAAATGCTGAATACAGCAGGTGTAGTAGACCTTACAGTGAAATGCTGAATACAGCAGGTGTAGTAGACCTTACAGTGAAATGCTGAATACAACAGGTGTAGTAGACCTCACAGTGAAATGCTGAATACAGCAGGTGTAGTAGACCTTACAGTGAAATGCTGAATACAACAGGTGTAGTAGACCTTACAGTGAAATGCTGAATACAACAGGTGTAGTAGACCTCACAGTGAAATGCTGAATATAGCAGGTGTAGTAGTGTGTGTCTGTCAGCGTGCAGTAGTCTGGCTTTTTGATGGTGGTTTTTGAAGCAGTGGCTTCTCCTTGTTGAGCGGCCATTCAGGTGACGTCGATACAGGACTCCTTTTACTGTGGATATAGATACTGTTGTACCTGCTTCCTCCAGCATCTTCACAAGCTGTTGTTTGTTACACTATAGTACTCACGCCCTTAGAGATCCTTTTACTGTGGATATAGATACTGTTGTACCTGTTTCCTCCAGCATCTTCACAAGCTGTTGTTTTTTACACTATAGTACGCACGCCCTTAGAGATCCTTTTTACGTCTCTATTTTGGTTTGGTCAGGGCATATTCTATGTTTATGTGTTCTATGTTTTCTATTTCTGTGTGTTTGGCCGGGTGTGGTTCTCAATCAGAGGCAGCTGTCTATCGTTGTCTCTGATTGGGAATCATACTGAGGCAGCTGTCTATCGTTGTCTCTGATTGAGAATCATACTGAGGCAGCTGTCTATCGTTGTCTCTGATTGAGAACCATACTGAGGCAGCTGTCTATCGTTGTCTCTGATTGAGAACCATACTGAGGCAGCTGTCTATCGTTGTCTCTGATTGAGAACCATACTGAGGCAGCTGTCTATCGTTGTCTCTGATTGAGAATCATACTGAGGCAGCTGTCTATCGTTGTCTCTGATTGAGAACCATACTGAGGCAGCTGTCTATCGTTGTCTCTGATTGAGAACCATACTGAGGCAGCTGTCTATCGTTGTCTCTGATTGAGAACCACACTGAGGCAGCTGTCTATCGTTGTCTCTGATTGAGAATCATACTGAGGCAGCTGTCTATCGTTGTCTCTGATTGAGAACCATACTGAGGCAGCTGTCTATCGTTGTCTCTGATTGAGAACCATACTGAGGCAGCTGTCTATCGTTGTCTCTGATTGAGAACCACACTGAGGCAGCTGTCTATCGTTGTCTCTGATTGAGAACCATACTGAGGCAGCTGTCTATCGTTGTCTCTGATTGAGAACCATACTGAGGCAGCTGTCTATCGTTGTCTCTGATTGAGAATCATACTGAGGCAGCTGTCTATCGTTGTCTCTGATTGAGAACCATACTGAGGCAGCTGTCTATCGTTGTCTCTGATTGAGAATCATACTGAGGCAGGTGTCTATCGTTGTCTCTGATTGGGAATCATACTGAGGCAGCTGTCTATCGTTGTCTCTGATTGGGAATCATACTGAGGCAGCTGTCTATCGTTGTCTCTGATTGGGAATCATACTGAGGCAGCTGTCTATCGTTGTCTCTGATTGAGAACCATACTGAGGCAGCTGTCTATCGTTGTCTCTGATTGAGAACCATACTGAGGCAGCTGTCTATCGTTGTCTCTGATTGAGAACCATACTGAGGCAGCTGTCTATCGTTGTCTCTGATTGAGAACCATACTGAGGCAGCTGTCTATCGTTGTCTCTGATTGAGAACCACACTGAGGCAGCTGTCTATCGTTGTCTCTGATTGAGAATCATACTGAGGCAGCTGTCTATCGTTGTCTCTGATTGGGAATCATACTGAGGCAGCTGTCTATCGTTGTCTCTGATTGAGAACCATACTGAGGCAGCTGTCTATCGTTGTCTCTGATTGAGAACCATACTGAGGCAGCTGTCTATCGTTGTCTCTGATTGAGAACCATACCGAGGCAGTCTGGCATGCCATGTGCATGTAAACTTCCGGCTTCAACTGTATATAGGCAATAAAGTTCCAGTAGTACACTAGCTATATAGTGTTCCATTAGTACACTAGCTATATAGGGGATAGAGTTCCAGTAGTACACTAGCTATATAGGGGATAGTGTTCCAGTAGTACACTAGCTATATAGGGGATAGTGTTCCAGTAGTACACTAGCTATATAGGGGATAGTGTTCCATTAGTACACTAGCTATATAGGGGATAGTGTTCCAGTAGTACACTAGCTATATAGGGGATAGTGTTCCAGTAGTACACTAGCTATATAGGGGATAGTGTTCCAGTAGTATAGTATATAGTGTTCCAGTAGTACACTAGCTATATAGTGTTCCAGTAGTACACTAGCTATACAGTGTTCCAGTAGTACACTAGCTATATAGGGGATAGTGTTCCAGTAGTACACTAGCTATATAGTGGATAGTGTTCCAGTAGTACACTAGCTATATAGTATTCCATTAGTACACTAGCTATACAGTGTTCCAGTAGTACACTAGCTATATAGTGTTCCAGTAGTACACTAGCTATATAGTGTTCCAGTAGTACACTAGCTATATAGTGTTCCATTAGTACACTAGCTATATAGTGTTCCAGTAGTACACTAGCTATATAGTATTCCAGTAGTACACTAGCTATATAGTGTTCCAGTAGTACACTAGCTATATAGTGTTCCAGTAGTACACTAGCTATATAGGGGATAGTGTTCCAGTAGTACACTAGCTATATAGGGGATAGTGTTCCAGTAGTACACTAGCTATATAGGGGATAGTGTTCCAGTAGTACACTAGCTATATAGGGGATAGTGTTCCAGTAGTACACTAGCTATATAGGGAATAGTGTTCCAGTAGTACACTAGCTATATAGTATTCCAGTAGTACACTAGCTATATAGTGTTCCAGTAGTACACTAGCTATATAGTGTTCCAGTAGTACACTAGCTATATAGTATTCCAGTAGTACACTAGCTATATAGTATTCCAGTAGTACACTAGCTATACAGTGTTCCAGTAGTACACTAGCTATATAGTGTTCCAGTAGTACACTAGCTATACAGTGTTCCAGTAGTACACTAGCTATATAGGGGATAGTGTTCCAGTAGTACACTAGCTATATAGTATTCCAGTAGTACACTAGCTATATAGTGTTCCAGTAGTACACTAGCTATATAGTGTTCCAGTAGTACACTAGCTATATAGGGGATAGTGTTCCAGTAGTACACTAGCTATATAGTATTCCAGTAGAACACTAGCTATATAGTGTTCCAGTAGTACACTAGCTATATAGTGTTCCAGTAGTACACTAGCTATATAGGGGATAGTGTTCCAGTAGTACACTAGCTATATAGGGGATAGTGTTCCAGTAGTACACTAGCTATATAGGGGATAGTGTTCCAGTAGTACACTAGCTATATAGGGGATAGTGTTCCAGTAGTACACTAGCTATATAGGGAATAGTGTTCCAGTAGTACACTAGCTATATAGTGTTCCAGTAGTACACTAGCTATATAGGGGATAGTGTTCCAGTAGTACACTAGCTATATAGTATTCCAGTAGTACACTAGCTATATAGTATTCCAGTAGTACACTAGCTATACAGTGTTCCAGTAGTACACTAGCTATATAGTGTTCCAGTAGTACACTAGCTATATAGTGTTCCAGTAGTACACTAGCTATATAGGGGATAGTGTTCCAGTAGTACACTAGCTATATAGTGTTCCAGTAGTACACTAGCTATATAGTGTTCCAGTAGTACACTAGCTATATAGTATTCCAGTAGTACACTAGCTATACAGTGTTCCAGTAGTACACTAGCTATATAGGGGATAGTGTTCCAGTAGTACACTAGCTATATAGTGTTCCAGTAGTACACTAGTTATATAGGGGATAGTGTTCCATTAGTACACTAGCTATATAGGGGATAGTGTTCCAGTAGTACACTAGCTATATAGTATTCCAGTAGTACACTTGCTATATAGTGTTCCAGTAGTACACTAGCTATATAGGGGATATTGTTCCAGTAGTACACTAGCTATATAGTATTCCAGTAGTACACTAGCTATACAGTGTTCCAGTAGTACACTAGCTATATAGTGGTCCAGTAGTACACTAGCTATATAGTGGTCCAGTAGTACACTAGCTATATCGTGTTCCAGTAGTACACTAGCTATATAGTGTTCCAGTAATACACTAACTATATAGTTTTCCAGTAGTACACTAGCTATATAGGGGATAGTGTTCCAGTAGTACACTAGCTATATAGGGAATAGTGTTCCAGTAGTACACTAACTATATAGTTTTCCAGTAGTACACTAACTATATAGTTTTCCAGTAGTACACTAGCTATATAGTGTTCTAGTAATGCACTAGCTATATAAGAAATAGTGTTCCAGTAGGGACACAAACATAGTGTCAAGTGGCCTCTCCTTCTCAAGTACACTCATCTGTGTTTTTGAGTGTTGAGGTCTTTCTATCACATTACAGTCCTGCTGAGTGGATTTCATCTGTGTACCTCTCAAATGGCCTTCAGTGGATGGGGAGGGAGGGACGGGAGGGAGAGAGAGAGATTAAAGGAAAACCTTGACACTTTTTCTTTGAAAAATAAGTAACGGCAGATAGAAGAATACATAATGATTCAGAGGGAGGGAGACTGCACTTCAATTCCAACATCACTTACCACCTTAAAGGCCGTTGTTTTGGTCAACAGCCGGGCGATG
>NW_026280274.1:0-4902 GCF_023373465.1 Oncorhynchus keta | reverse complement strand
AAATAACATGCAAACTATCTCTTATCCTCTGTAGATACTTCTTAGTGCCATAGATGACAGATGAGTTTTGATGTCAACTATCTCAGTGCTGTCTCATTCTAACCTAGATCACAGAGGAGTTGGAGAAGGTGAAGCAGGAGATGGAGGAGAAGGGCAGCAGTATGTCTGATGGAGGTGAGTCTGGAAATGAAAACATACCAGACTGGGGAATCTACACAGCACCATAGCTTTAAGCCTTTTCCACCGCAAGCTGGACAAAATAGTGAATATGACGCAGTTCCCACACTAAAAAGTCAGAGGGACGTCACATCCTATTGTGTTACATGCGTCATTAGGCTGAGCACCTTGCTGTGGCCTGGCCTCCGGCACACGCCTACGGTGTCGGTATATGTTAGAATCTGTATACTTTTTTAGAAAATGTATACTTTTTTAAATTGGGCACTTTGCAAACCCATGCATTTACAGGGGTCTTGATGGGTGAAGCAACAGTTCTTGATTTAAAATGTACATAGTGACAGTTCTCTTATCATTGAATCTATTGAAGAAAGGTTATGAAATCAAGTTGTTAGATCGTTAAAAACATGATTTATTTTGGATTCTATTCCTGTGTAATGATCGTGACAAATTGTTTTTGAAAATGTTTGATATTATTACTTTTCTTACCCGTTGAGCTTTTTTGAATTTATACAGCCCCGGTGGTGAAAATCAAGCAGAGTCTGACCAAGCTCAAGCAGGAGATTGTTCAGATGGACATTCGGATTGGAGTGGTAGAGCACACACTACTGCAGGCCAAGCTAAAGGAGAAGTCCAACATGACTCGAGACATGCACGCCACCAATATCCCAGAGCCTGCCATCGGCGCATACTGAGATATACACAGTATCTCATCATTAGCTTACTGAACTTTATATAGCGATACATTATGCCTGTGCAATGCTATTATTTACATGGTATGGTACCTGTTATGAGAAGGCAAGCAGTGGGTTACATCCTGACTACAGCCAATATACCAAAGTCCTTTAATGATTCTAACCGGTCTGTTTAAGCAGACACATGGAGAGACATCTGTATTGTTCTGACTTCAACTGTCATATGTTTCATATCATATTTGATTGCATTCGAAGGCTTTGTTGGCGCGGTTTAATTAATGTATTTACATACATTGGAATGATAAAATACAGATTTGAATGCCCATATGTTTTACATGCAGGGTTAAGTTTGCTAATTGCCATATTTGTAATGGAGATAATTAAACTGATTTTTTTTTTTTACAAATAAGAAGTTGTATAATATTACTGATGTGGATTTGATGGGGACATTTATTTAGACTTTTGATCTGGTAAGGCTCATGAAATGTCTGGAAAGGTGACATTAAACATGCATCCAGCCATTTGTAACGAAAATAATTGTACCATATAGAAAAGTGGAAATACTTACAAAGTCGGCTGAGATTGATTTGCCAGCAATGTTTGCTGTGTCAGGGTACATGATGAAACATTAATATAAAAATCCAAAAGTAACTTTGGAATTCATAACTTTTAAGCAGGTTCATTCAGAGGGGTTGGGTTAAATGCGGAAGACACAACCTGTTAGGGCCTACATAAAGCTGTCCCAACACGTTACCACTGCTACACCTGGCTATCAGCAGAGCCTTGTCTGGCAACGAAACAGTTCATTCAGCCTCACTTACTGCCTTTAAAAAACATAGCTGATATGGCTGACTTGCTTAAACAAATGTGGTTTCTACTGCCAATTGAGATGTACGAGCTATGGCATAAGGGAACGACAAGCGGATAAGAGGCAATCCGCAATTTCGATTAAGACAATGAGCGAGCTAGGACAGACATAGCATAGCTATTTGTTCAGCACTTTTGAAATGTACAGCGACAGAATTCAGAACATGGGCCATCTTACAGTGTTCTCCCTGTACACCAAGTCAGAACCGTAGGATAAAGAGATACATAAAGGGGATGTATAATCAATGGACAAAGAATGCTTTACAATTTTCAATGATTACATTTCTCAAAAACAGTTTATAGGCTACATGTACCACCAGGAGTCAGAACAGTAGGCTAAATTAAGAGTGAAAATTAAAAAAATTATTAGGGTGATGCACATGGGCTACTAACAGCTTAATACACAACATACACATATTACTTTCTTGGCTACAGTATACATATCTGTGCCTGGTATATTACACATAATTTATGCAGCAGCATACAAGACATTTTTGGACTGTGCTCACTTGAACAGGAAGGGTAGGCGGTCCTTCGTGGGGAAATTTTGTCATCAAGGAGTCTGGCGTTCTCTGGGTTACACAGGAACTCCAATAAAAAAAGGTTGAATCGATAACTTCATTGATCTTCAGGTCGTAGCTCTAGAAGAGGCCAGAGTTCCCGATTTACAATTCCAAGTTGGATGAAAGTTCAAAATGTATTTTCCCAGTCGTAGCTCATTTTTCCCGAGTTCCCAGTTGTCTTGAACTCACAAAGTCTGATTTGCAGTTCGATTTAACAGTTGTTTTGAGCGCGGCACAAATCATGTTTCATTGACAGCATGGCCAACTTCAATGTATTGCTAATATGATTGCTTTGCAAACCACTCATTGTGGAATTTGCGATTTCCAACGTTTTTGTGTAATGTTTATGTCCAATGGCTGATGAGCGCAATATGTTTATCTATAATTTATTTTAATTATTTATCTTCATATGACAAGGTTTGAAAGGATTTGCCAGTAGATTGTTAGTTTGATTCATGATGATGACTGCTAGCAAAAATGTTGTAAGTATGATGTTGACATGATCAGTCCAATCAAAGCTACTGTAGATATAACGTGATTTGATTCCATTTTATCTGCGTCAAATAACCTTGGAGCCTTCTATGAGGGGCACTTCTAATTTAACTCTAAGGCAGCACCCAAGGGGCTAGAATTTTAGAGCTCTCCCTATAGAATTGGAGGTGACGTCGTGTTCCCATGAGTGACAGAACACTCAGCCAATCACAGCGCAATGCTCCTATTTTCTGCTGGCCTGCCCCACCACCACAGAAAGCACTGAGCTGGCTGAAACACCTGCATTTTGGATCTGCCTTACTCAGGAAAACAAAAAGAGACCATATTTGTATGCGGCTTTATTAACTCTGACAATGGCGGTTCTAGCTTGTATGGCTCCGCCCCCAAAAATAACACCATTCTGCACTAACTGTCATTTTTATTCAGACATTTGGAACAACACAAATAAATAATCATAACATTTAAAGCTATAGTGGTCCTTCTGTAGCTCAGTTGGTAGAGCATGGCGCTTGTAACGCCAGGGTAGTGGGTTCGATCCCGGGACCACCCATACGTAGAATGTATGCACACATGACTGTAAGTCGCTTTGGATAAAAGCGTCTGCTAAATGGCATATATTATTATTATATTATATATTATTATATAAATGTAAAGAATTAAAACAAAATAAGACTCCTAAATATCAAAAAGTAACAAAGACAAATAGAAACAAATGTGTTGATTTGGCACTCGAGCATCAATACATTACCCATCCCCCAACACTGTCAACCAAGAGTCACGACTAAAACCATTTACGTTGGTTGTGTGCAGACTGGTTTTATATTATTCTTTACGATTTCGCACAAACCAGAAAAAAATGCAACAATATGACTTTGAAACTATATATTCACAGTATTATGAATGAATTGTGGTTTATTTGGTAGCATTTCGTAGAGTGACATTTTACTAATTGCAAGTACTGTACAAAGTTAGAGGTGCGCTATTTGATAGATTCCCCTCTCCCCTACCTCGGGCTTCCAGTGGGGAGACCTGAGGTCAACCTACCCCGCCCCGCTCCTCATCTCGTACTTCTGAGTGGGAGACCTTCCCAGGCAGTAGCCTGCCTAGCTCACAAACTAGAATCGGGCGCCCACCCTGACAAGGTTAATTGACCCACAGTCCCACACATTGACATGATATCATTAGCGTGATGTGCAAATGAGTGATAGAAAACCGATCTCATAAATGTCACCATTACGATTTTTTTGTGCAGGCGCCCTGGAAATCGGAGTGGAGACATTTGCGCGATTGGTTTTCTATCACTCATTTGCATTAAAGGTCAATTACCGTGAGACCGACAGTTATTTGCTTGACAATCACCGGCTGACAAAATTTCATGACCGCCACAGCCCTAGTCATAACCATGGTATATGGTCTGATATGACACTGCTTTCAGCCAATCAGCATTCAGGGCTCGAACCACCCGGTTTATAAAATAGAATATCCAATACCAGTATACAGTATTTTGTTGCTGTGGTATGTGTTAGTCAGCAATGCAGAGGCACAACTAATTGTCTTATTTGGGGTGGGGGGACAAGCATACAGACATGTTGACCTTTTTGAATTCCAAGGCAAGGGAGTGCTACCAGCAGGGAAGTGGTGGAGTTACAGAGAGGACCAGAGTTCTGGCTGAGGTCAGTGACCACATCACCCACAGTAAACCACAGTATGCAGGTCATTCTCGTACCATGTTCTCATAACCCTAGCCAATCATTATCATAACATTCACACTATTGTAAAATAATATTCTCATTCACATTACGGACATGTGGTTTTTGGACCTGTCATTCTTTCCCAATTTGTTCACGTAATTATTTTTTCCATTTCTCCTGATAATTTGACACCAACATCATGATATAGTCCTTAATGTCCATAGATTATATATTACCTATCTCTTATCCCCTGTAAATACACTCATTTGCACGTCATGTCAATGATATCTTGTTACCGTGTGGGACTGTGGGTCGGATTGGGCGCCCTGAGCGGCTGCCCATGTTGCCTATACCTAAATCCGCTACAGCAAATTATATATATTTTTTACATTGTTTGTAATGTGGCACGTATTAATGCCA
>NW_026280273.1:0-7575 GCF_023373465.1 Oncorhynchus keta | reverse complement strand
CTAGGAGAGGGTGGATATCTACCTCTTATCTCCTAGGTGAGGGTGGATATCTACTCTTCTATCTCTCCAGGAGAGGTGGATATCTACCTCTCATCCTCTCCAGGAGAGGGTGGATATCTACCTCTTATCTCTCTAGGAGAGGGTGGATATCTACCTCTATCTCTCCAGGAGAGGGTGGATATCTACCTCTATCTCTCTAGGAGAGGGTGGATATCTACCTCGAGTCTCTCCCAGGAGAGGATGGATATCTACCTCTATCTCCCAGAGAGACATTCCACCCCATCTCAGAGAGGTGAGATATCCACCTCCACCTCCAGGAGAGGTGACATCTGACCTCTATCTCTCTAGGAGAGGCGTGATACCCACCCCATCCTCTAGGAGGGTGGCATATCCACCTCTATCCTCTCAGGAGAGGGTGGATATCTACCTCATCTCTCAGGAGAGGGTGGACATCTACCTCTCTCTTCTCTAGGAGACGGTGGATACTCTACCTCTATCTCTCAGGAGAGGGCGGATATCTACCTCGTCCTCTAGGAGAGGGTGGATATTCACTCTATCTCTCTAGGGGAGGGTGGATATCTACCTCTCTCTCCAGGAGAGGGTGGATATCTACCTCTATCTCTCAGGAGAGGGGTGGATATTCACCTCTACCTCTCTAGAGAGGTGGATATCTACCCTATCTCCTCTAGGAGAGGGTGGATTATCTATCCTCTATCTCCTAGGAGAGGGTGGATATCTACCTCTATCTCTCCAGGAGAGGGTGGATATCTACCTCTATTTCCTCTAGGAGAGGGTGGACATCTACCTCGTCTCTCTAGGAGAGGGTGGATATCTACCTCTATCTCTCTAGGGAGAGGGTGGATATCTACCTGTCTCTCTCTAGAGAGAGGGTGGATATCTACCTCTATCTCTCTCTCTAGGAGAGGGTGTATATCTACCTCTATTTATCCTCTAGGAGAGGGTGGATATCTACCTGCTACTCTCTAGGATGAGGGTGGATATTCTACCTGTCTCTCTCTAGAGAGGTGTGGATATCTACCTCTATTTATCTCTAGGAGAGGGTGGATATCTACCTCATCTCTCTAGGAGGGGTGGATATCTACCTCTATCTCTAGGAGAGGTGGATATCTACCTCTATTTATCTCTAGGGAGGGTGGATATCTACCTATCTCTAGGGGAGGGTGGATATCTACCTCTATCTCTAGGAGAGGGTGGATATCTACCTCTATCTCTCTAGAGAGGGTGGATATCTACCTGTCTCTCTCTAGAGAGGGTGGATATCTACCTCTATCTCTCTAGGAGAGGGTGGATATCTACCTGTCTCTCTCTAGGAGAGTGGTGGATATCTACCTCTATCTCTCCAGGAGAGGTGGATATCTACCTCTACCTCTCTAGGAGAGGGTGGATATCTACCTCTATCTCCTAGGAGGGTGGATATCTCACCTCTATCTCTCTAGGGAGGGTGGATATCTACCCTCTATCTCTCTAGGAGAGGGTGGATATCTACCTCTCTCTCTAGGAGAGGGTGGATATCTACCTCTATCTCTAGAGAGGATGGATATCTACCTCTACCTCTCTAGCAGAGGATGGATATCTACCTCTACCTCTCAGAGAGGGTGGATATCTACCTCTATCTCTCTAGGAGAGGGTGGATATCTCACCTCTATCTCTCCAGGAGGAGGGTGGATATCTACCTCTACCTCTAGGAGAGGTGGATATCTACCTCTATCTCTCCAGGAGAGGGTGGATATCTACCTCTATCCTCTCTAGGAGAGGGTGGATATCTACCTCTATCTCTCCAGGAGAGGGTGGATATCTACCTCTTATCTCTCTAGGGAGAGGTGATATCTACCTCTATCTCTCTAGGAGAGGATGGATATCTACCTCTATCTCTCCAGGGAGGGGTGGATATCTACCTCATCTCTCTAGGAGAGGGTGAATATCCACCTCGATCTCTAGAGAGGGCGGATATCTACCTCTATTTATCTCTCTAGGAGAGAGGTGATATCCACCCTCTATCTCTCTAGGAGAGGGCGGATATCCACCTCGTCTCTCTAGGAGAGGGCGGATATCTACCTCTATCTCCAGGAGAGGATGGATATCTACCTCTATCTCTCCCCAGGAGAGGTGGATATCTACCTCATCTCTCTAGGAGAGGGCGGATATCTACCTCTATCTCTCTAGGAGAGGATGGATATCTACCTCTATTCTCCCCAGAGAGGTGGATATCTACCTCTATCTTCCCCAGGAGAGGATGGATATCTGACTCTCTATCTCTCCCCAGGAGAGGTGGATATCTACCTCTATCTCTCCCCAGGAGAGGATGGATATCTACCTCTATCTTCTCCCAGGAGAGGGTGGATATCTACCTCTATCTCTCCCCAGGAGAGGATGGATATCTACCTCTATCTCTCCCAGGAGAGGGTGGATATCTACCTCTATCTCTAGGAGAGGGTGGATATCTACCTCTATCTCTCTAGGAGAGGGTGGATATCTCACTCTCTATCTCTAGGAGAGGTGGATATCTACCTCTATCTCTCTAGGAGAGGATGGATATCTACCTCTATCTCTCCTCAGGAGAGGGTGGATATCTACCTCTATCTCTCTAGGAGAGGTGGATATTCACCTCTATCTCTCCCAGGAGAGGGTGGATATCTACCTCTATCTCTCTAGGAGAGGTGGATATCTACCTCTCTCTCTCTCTAGGAGAGGGTGGATATCTACCTCTATCTCTCTAGGAGAGGGTGGATATCTACCTCTATCTCTCTAGGAGAGGGTGGATATCTACCTCTATCTCTCTAGGGAGGGTGGATATCTACCTCTACCTCTCTAGGAGAGGGTGGATATCTACCTCTATCTCTCTAGGAGAGGGTGGATATCTACCTCTATCTCTCTAGGAGAGGGTGGATATCCACCTCTATCTCTCCAGGAGAGGGTGGATATCTACCTCTATCTCTCTAGGAGAGGGTGGATATCTACCTCTATCTCTCTAGGAGAGGGTGGATATCTACCTGTCTCTCTCTAGGAGAGGGTGGATATCTACCTGTCTCTCTCTAGGAGAGGGTGGATATATACCTCTATCTCTCCAGGAGAGGGTGGATATCTACTTCTATCTCTCTCTAGGAGAGGGTGGATATCTACCTGTCCTCTCTAGGTGAGGGTGGATATCTACCTCTATCTCTCTAGGAGAGGGTGGATATCTACCTCATTTATCTCTCTAGGAGAGGGTGAGTATCTACCTCTACCTCTCTAGGAGAGGGTGGATATCTACCTCTATCTCTCCAGGAGAGGGTGGATATCTACCTGTCTCTCTCTAGGAGAGGGTGGATATCTACCTGTCTCTCTCTAGGAGAGGGTGGATATCTACCTGTCTCTCTCTAGGAGAGGGTGGATATCTACCTCTACCTCTCTAGGAGAGGATGGATATCTACCTCTATCTCTCCAGGAGAGGGTGGATATCTACCTCTATTTATCTCTCCAGGAGAGGGTGGATATCTACCTGTCTCTCTCCAGGAGAGGGTGGATATCTACCTCTATCTCTCCAGGAGAGGGTGAATATCTACCTCTATCTCTCTAGGAGAGGGTGGATATCTACCTCTACCTCTCTAGGAGAGGATGGATATCTACCTCTATCTCTAGGAGAGGGTGGATATCTACCTCTATCTCTCTAGGAGAGGGTGGATATCTACCTCTATCTCTCTAGGAGAGGGTGGATATCTACCTCATCTCTCTCTAGGAGAGGGTGGATATCTACCTCTATCTCTCTAGGAGAGGGTGGATATCTACCTCTCTCTCTCAAGGAGAGGGTGGATATCTACCTCTATCTCTCTAGGAGAGGGTGGATATCTACTCTCTATCTCTCTAGGAGAGGTGGATATCTACCTCTATCTCTCTAGGAGAGGGTGGATTTCTACTCTATCTCCTAGGAGAGGGTGGATATCTACCTCTACCTCTCTAGGAGAGGATGGATATCTACCTCTATCTCTCTAGGAGAGGATGGATATCTACCTCTATCTCTCTAGGAGAGGGTGGATATCTACCTCTATCTCTCTAGGAGAGGGTGGATATCTACCTGTCTCTCTCTAGGAGAGGGTGGATATCTACCTCTATCTCTCTCTAGGAGAGGGTGGATATCTACCTCTATTTATCTCTAGGAGAGGTGGATATCTACCTCTATCTCTCTAGGAGAGGGTGGATATCTACCTGTCTCTCTCTAGAGAGGGTGGATATCTACCTCTATTCATCTCTAGGAGAGGGTGGATATCTACCTCATCTCTCTAGGAGAGGGTGATATCTACCTCTATCTCTAGGAGAGGGTGGATATCTACCTCTTTACTCTCTAGGAGAGGGTGGATATCTACCTCTATCTCTCTAGGAGAGGTGTGATATCTACCTCTATCTCTCTCAGGAGAGGGTGGATATCTACCTCTATCTCTCTAGGAGAGGGTGGATATCTACTCTATCTCTCTCTAGGAGAGGGTGGATATCTACCTCTATCTCTCTAGGAGAGGGTGGATATCTACCTCTCTCTCTCTAGGAGAGGGTGGATATCTACCTCTATCTCTCCAGGAGAGGGTGGATATCTACCTCTACCTCTCCAGAGAGGGTGGATATCTACCTCTATCTCTCTAGGGAGGGTGGATATCTACCTCTATCTCTCTAGGGAGGGTGGATATCTACCTCTATCTCTAGGAGAGGGTGGATATCTACCTCTCTCTCTCAGGAGAGGGTGGATATCTACCTCTATCTCTCTAGGAGAGGTGGATATCTACCTCTACCTCCAGCAGAGGTGGATATCTACCTCTACCTCTCAGGAGAGGGTGGATATCTACCTCTATCTCTCTAGGAGAGGGTGGATATCCACCTCTATCTCTCTAGGAGAGGATGGATATCTACCTCTACTCTCTAGGAGAGGGTGGATATCTACCTCTATCTCTCTAGGAGAGGGTGGATATCTACCTCTATCTCTCTAGGAGAGGGGTGGATATCTACCTCTATCTCTCCAGGAGAGGGTGGATATCTACCTCTATCTCTCTAGGAGAGGGTGGATATCTACCTCTATCTCTCTAGGAGAGGGTGGATATCTACCTCTATCTCTCTAGGAGAGGGTGGATATCTACCTCTATCTCTCTAGGGAGGGTGGATATCTACCTCTATCTCTCTAGGAGAGGGTGGATATCTACCTCTATCTCTAGGAGAGGGTGGATATCTACCTCTATATCTCTCTAGGAGAGGGTGGATATCTACCTCTATCTCTCTAGGAGAGGGTGGATATCTACCTCTATCTCTCTAGGAGAGGGTGGATATCTACCTCTATCTCTCTAGGAGAGGATGGATATCTACCTCATCTCTCCAGGAGAGGGTGGATATCTACCTCTATCTCTCTAGGAGAGGGTGGATATCTACCTCTATCTCTCTAGGAGAGGATGGATATCTACCTCTATCTCCTCAGGAGAGGGTGATATCTACCTCATCTCTCTCCAGGAGAGGGTGGATATCTACCTCTATCTCTCTCTAGGAGAGGTGGATATCTACCTCTATCTCTCCAGGAGAGGATGGATATCTACCTCTATCTCTCTCAGGAGAGGTGGATATCTACCTCTATCTCTCCTAGGAGAGGATGGATATCTACCTCTATCTCTCTCAGGAGAGGGTGGATATCTACCTCTCATCTCTCTAGGAGAGGGTGGATATCTACCTCTATCTCTCTAGGAGAGGGTGGATATCTACCTCTATCTCTCTAGGAGAGGGTGGATATCTACCTCTATCTCTCTAGGAGAGGATGGATATCTACCTCTATCTCTCAGGAGAGGTGGATATCTACCTCTATCTCCTAGGAGAGGTGGATATCTCACCTCTATCTCTCCTAGGAGAGGGTGGATATCTACCTCTATCTCTCTAGGAGAGGGTGGATATCTACCTCATCTCTCTAGGAGAGGGTGGATATCTACCTCTATCTCTCTAGGAGAGGGTGGATATCTACCTCTATCTCTCTAGGAGAGGGTGGATATCTACCTCTATCTCTCTAGGGAGAGGTGGATATCTACCTCTACCTCTCTAGGAGAGGGTGGATATCTACCTCTATCTCTCCAGGAGAGGGTGGATATCTACCTCTATCTCTAGGAGAGGTGGATATCTACCTCTATCTCTCCAGGAGAGGGTGGATATCTACCTCTATCTCTAGGAGAGGGTGGATATCTACCTCTATCTCTCTAGGAGAGGGTGGATATCTACCTCTATCTCTCTAGGAGAGGGTGGATATCTACCTGTCTTCTCTAGGAGAGGGTGGATATCTACCTCTATCTCTCTAGGAGAGGGTGGATATCTACCTCTATTTACTCTCTAGGAGAGGGTGGATATCTACCTGTCCTCTCTAGGTGAGGTGGATATCTACCTCTATCTCTCTAGGAGAGGGTGGATATCTACCTCTATTTATCTCTCTAGAGAGGGTGGATATCTACCTCTATCTCTAGGGGAGGGTGATATCACCTCTATCTCTCCAGGAGAGGGTGGATATCTACCTGTCTCTCTCTAGGAGAGGTGGATATCTACCTCTATCTCTCAGGAGAGGGTGGATATCTACCTGTCTCTCTAGGAGAGGGTGGATATCTACCTCTATCTCTAGGAGAGGTGGATATCTACCTCTATCTCTCTAGGAGAGGATGGATATCTACCTCTATCTCTCCAGGAGAGGGTGGATATCTACTTCTATCTCTCTCTAGGAGAGGGTGGATATCTACCTCTATCTCTCCAGGAGAGGATGGATATCTACCTCTATCTCTCTAGGAGAGGGTGGATATCTACCTCTATCTCTCCAGGAGAGGATGGATATCTACCTCTATCTCTCTAGGTGAGGGTGGATATCTACCTCTATCTCTCCAGGAGAGGATGGATATCTACCTCTATCTCTCTAGGTGAGGGTGGATATCTACCTCTATCTCTCCAGGAGAGGATGGATATCTACCTCTATCTCTCCAGGAGAGGGTGGATATCTACCTCTATCTCTCTAGAGAGGGTGGATATCTACCTCTATCTCTCTAGGAGAGGGTGGATATCTACCTCATTTATCTCTCTAGGAGAGGGTGGATATCTACCTCTATCTCTCTAGGAGAGGGTGGATATCTACCTATCTCTCCAGGAGAGGGTGGATATCTACCTCTATCTCTCCAGGAGAGGTGGATATCTACCTCTCTCTCTCTAGGAGAGGGTGGATATCTACCCCTATCTCTCCAGGAGAGGATGGATATCTACCTCTATCTCTCAGGAGAGGGTGGATATCTACCTCTGTCTCTAGGGAGAGGGTGGATATCTACCTCTATCTCTCTAGGGAGGGTGGATATCTACCTCTATCTCTCTAGGAGAGGGTGGATATCTACCTCTACCTCTCAGGAGGGTGGATATCTACACTCTATCTCTCCATGGAGAGGTGGATATCCACCTCTATCTCTCCAGGAGGGCGGTGGATATTCACCCTATCTCCGCGGAGGTGATATCCACCTCTGCTCTCCAGGAGAGGGTGGATATCCACCTTCATTCCCTAGGAAGGTGGTCATCTACCTCGTTCTCCTGGAGAGG
>NW_026280272.1:0-4511 GCF_023373465.1 Oncorhynchus keta | reverse complement strand
TAGAACCAAAAATTTGATCATATTACTCCAGTGCTAGCCTCCCTACACTGGCTTCCTGTCAAGACAAGGGCTGATTCCAAGGTTTTACTACTAACCTACAAAGCATTACATGGGCTTGCTCCTGCCTATCTCTCTGATTCGGTCCTGCCGTACATACCTACACGTACGCTACGATCACAAGACGCAGGCCTCCTAATTGTCCCTAGAATTTCTAAGCAAACAGTTGGAGGCAGGGCTTTCTCCTATAGAGCTCCATTTTTATGGAATGGTCTGCCTACCCACGTGAGATACGCAAACTCGGTCTCAACCTTTAAGTCTTTACTGAAGACTCATCTCTTCAGTGGGTCATATGATTGAGTGTAGTCTGGCCCAGGAGTGTGAAGGTGAACGGAAAGGCTCTGGAGCAACGAACCGCCCTTGCTGTCTCTGCCTGGTCGGTTCCCCTCTTTCCACTGGGATTCTCTGCCACTAACCCTATTACAGGGGCTGAGTCACTGGCTTACTAGGGCTCTTTCATACCGTCCCTAGGAGGGGTGCGTCACTTGAGTGGGTTGATTCACTGATGTGATCTTCCTGTCTGGGTTGGCGCCCCCCCTTGGGTTGTGCAGTGGCAGAGATCTTTGTGGGCTATACTCGGCCTTGTCTCAGGATGGTAGGTTGGTGGTTGAAGATATCCCTCTAGTGGTGTGGGGGCTGTGCTTTGGCAAAGTGGGTGGGGTTATATCCTTCCTGTTTGGCCCTGTCCGGTGGTGTCATCGGATGGAGCCACAGTGTCTCCTGACCCCTCCTGTCTCAGCCTCCAGTATTTATGCCGCAGTAGTTAATGTGTCGGGGGGCTAGGGTCCGTTTGTTATATCTGGAGTACTTCTCCTGTCCTATCCGGTGTCCTGTGTGAATTTAAGTGTGCTCTCTCTCTAATTCTCTCTTTCTCTCTTTCTTTCTCTCTCTCTCTCTCTCTCGGGGACCTGAGCCCTAGGACCATACCTCAGGACGACCTGACATCATGACTCCTTGCTGTCCCCAGTCCACCTGGCCGTGCTGCTGCTCCAGTTTCAACTGTTCTGCCTGTGATTATTATTATTTGACCATGCTGGTCATTTATGAACATTTGAACATCTTGGTCATGTTCTGTTATAATCTCCACCCGGCACAGCCAGAAGAGGACTGGCCACCCCACATAGCCTGGTTCCTCTCTAGGTTTCTTCGTAGGTTTTGGCCTTTCTAGGGAGTTTTTCCTAGCCACCGTGCTTCTACACCTGCATTGCTTGCTGTTTGGGGTTTTAGGCTGGGTTTCTGTACAGCACTTTGAGATGTCAGCTGATGTACGAAGGGCTATATGAATACATTTGATTTGATAAAACACAAATTACTGTCAGTACCGCAATACAGACAACTCTGGGTCTCAAGTCTGCGTATGTTTTCGGATGGAGACAACCTAGACCCGCCGAGCTGCATCGACTAGGGAAAATATGCATTGTCAGTCTCCGGAGGCTCTTGGAGAGACTCGGGTAAGCTCAGATCCTCCTGGCAGTCGTAGCGGCCGGGGACTTCCAGAGTTCATCAGCTGTAAGGTGGGATCCCTGAGTGAGCGACTGGGACCGCAATTGGACCGCTTCTCCCTCCTTCGTTCCCATAGCCGACCATCGATCCGGATGGTTAAAGGGACGAGTGAGTTGAAATCCGTTGATAGTTCTCGGGCTGCCAGTACAACCTTTACCTCTTCCGATAATCTGTTCAGGAGCGTGTCGAACAGCGCTTGCGGGTTCCAAGTACTCTCCGCTGCTAGCTTGCAGAACTCCACCGTATAGTCTGCCACACTGAGGGTGTCCTGCCGAAGCTGGAGTAACTTCTGGTAAGCCTCTCTCCCGGACACCGGAGCCTCAAACTTTTCTCACCTCTGCCGCGAATACCTCCAGACTGAGGCAGACGTTGGATTGTTGCTCCCACACCACCGTGACCCAGGCAAGTGCCATCCCGGACATCAGTGTAATAATGTACGCTATCTTTGAGTGGTCCATGGTGAACGAAGAGAGGGAGAGAAAGGCCCGGCAGGTTCTGGAATCTCCATTATAGCGATCCTTGGGTGGTTAGCGGGGTTCCCGGAAATCAGTGATGTGCTGCTACCACCCGGGTTATAGAGGGGCTGGGAGGTTAGCATCGTGGTAGGCTGCCTAGTAGGCAACCCACAAAATTGCTTCAGCAATGCGTCCAAGGCTAGGTCGTAATGTTGGGCCACGGCCTGGAACCCTTCCATCAGACAGTGAAGCAACTCCTCAGGCCTACCAATAGTGGCTCCTTGGGAGGAGATGGAGTTGCTGAGCTGGATCAAGTCTGTTGGGTCAGTCATGGCCAGTTCGTACTATCAGGTATCAAGTTAAGACCCAAGTGCAGACTGTGTGAAGTAAAAATGTTTATTGTAACAACAGGGGTAGGCAGACGACAGGTCAAATGAACAGGAAGGCAGGCAGGCAGACTCATCAGAGGAAAGGACAGATTTCCACCGGTCTGATGTCCATTGCTAGTGTTTCTTGGCCCAAGTAAGTATCTTCTTATTGGCATCCTTTAGTAGTGGTTTCTTTGCAGGAATTTGCACACGAAGGCCTGATTCACGCCGTCTCTTCTGAACAGTTGATGTTGAGATGTGTCTGTTTCTTGAACTCTGTGAAGCATTCATTTGGCTGCAACCTGAGGTTCAGTTAACTCTAATGAACTTATCCGTTGCAGCAGGATCACTTCCAAGATGGCTTAGCAGTAAGTCGTCCTGTCGTGTCGTGTCCCCTGTATATATCGTTTCTTTTTCGTTTTTTACATATTTTCTTCGCATATCTCTTTAAAATCTTTTTGCTAAACCTAAGCTTCCAAATACTCTCCTGCAACCCGCCTCACCCAATGTAGCTATTTTTCCTAAAGTATTTATATTTACTGGAACCAGAACCCCTCAACTGAAGCTCAACTGAAGCTATCCAGCTAACCACCAGCCATGCTAGCGGTCTTCAGCTAACCGGTCATCAGCTAACCTTCAGCCCGGAAAGCTCTCACCAGTTCGAACAACGCGACTCTAACCAGAGCATAACGGACGTATTTACTGGATCTTCACAACTAGCTGTCTAGCTATCTACAAACTGTTAGCTTGCTAGCAAAGACCTGCTAACCGTCTGCATCGCCGCGTCCCAAACACCCATATTTACTTTCTATCTCTTTTTGATTTTTAATTTGTTTATACCTTCCGGAAACCTGCCTCACCCAATGTGATATGGAATCGCTATTATTTTAAATTTTTAGAACACACTCAAGAACCTCCAGAAGCTAACCAGCTAACTAGCTACAAGCTATTTAGTCATTGTTAGTTTTTTTAACCTGGATAACACTCGCCAGTCCAGCTTCCCTGCCCCATCCACCGCTGCCCCTGGACACTGATCTCTTGGCCACATAGCTGATGCACGCTGGACTGTCCATTTATCACGGTACTCCATTCTGCCTGTTTGTTTTATCTGTTGGCCCCGTTGCCTAGTCAACGCCATTTTACCTGCTGTTGCCGTGCTAGCTGATTAGCTGTTGCTGTCTAACCTACTGTTTTAGCTAGCTTTCCCAATTCAACACCTGTGATTACTGTATGCCTCGCTGTATGTCTCTCTCAAATGTCAATATGCCTTGTATACTGTTGTTCATGTTAGTTATCATTGTTTTAGTTCACAATGGAGCCCCTAGTTCCACTCTTCATACCCCTGATAACTCCTTTGTCCCACCTCCCTCACATGCGGTGACCTCACCCATTACAACCAGCATGTCCAGAGATACAACCTCTCTCATCTTCACCCGGGGCCTGGGCTTACCTCCGCTGTACCCGCACCCCACCATACCCCTGTCTGCGCATTATGCCCTGAATATATTCTACCATGCCCAGAAACCTGCTCCTCTTATTCTCTGTCCCCAACGCTCTAGGCGACCAGTTTTGATAGCCTTTAGCCGCACCCTCATACAACTCCTTCTCTGTTCCGCGGGTGATGTGGAGGTAAACCCAGGCCCCGCAAGTCACCAGGCACCCTCATTTGTTGACTTCTGTGATCGAAAAGCCTTGGTTTCATGCATGTCAACATCAGAAGCCTCCTCCCTAAGTTTGTTTTACTCACTGCTTTAGCACACTCTGCTAACCCTGATGTCCTTGCTGTGTCTGAATCCTGGCTCAGGAAGGCCACCAAAAATTCAGAGATTTCCATACCCAACTATAACATCTTCCGTCAAGATAGAACTGCCAAAGGGGGAGGAGTTGCAGTCTACTGCAGAGATAGCCTGCAAAGTAATGTCATACTTTCCAGGTCCATACCCAAACAGTTCGAAATACTAATTTTGAAAATTACTCTCTCCAGAAATAAGTCTCTCACTGTTGCCGCCTGCTACCGACCCCCCTCAGCTCCCAGCTGTGCCCTGGACACCATTTGTGAATTGATCGCCCCCCATCTAGCTTCAGAGTTTGTTCTGTTAGGTGACCTAAACTGGGATATGCTTAACAC
>NW_026280271.1:0-5321 GCF_023373465.1 Oncorhynchus keta | reverse complement strand
GGGGCGAATACTTTCGCAAGGCACTGTATGTATGTACATTTACATTACATTTAAGTCATTTAGCAGACGCTCTTATCCAGAGCGACTTACAAATTGGTGCATTCACCTTATGACATCAGTAGAACAGTCACTTTACAATAGTGCATCTAAATCTTAAAGGGGGGTGAGAAGGATTACTTATCCTATCCTAGGTATTCCTTAAAGAGGTGGGGTTTCAGGTGTCTCCGGAAGGTGGTGATTGACTCCGCTGTCCTGGCGTCGTGAGGAGTTTGTTCCACCATTGGGGGCCAGAGCGAACAGTTTTGACTGGGCTGAGCGGGAACTGTACTTCCTCAGTGGTAGGGAGGCGAGCAGGCCAGAGGTGGATGAACGCAGTGCCCTTGTTTGGGTGTAGGGCCTGATCAGAGCCTGGAGGTACTGAGGTGCGTTCCCCTCACAGCTCCGTAGGCAAGCACCATGGTCTTGTAGCGGATGCAAGCTTCAACTGGAAGCCAGTGGAGAGAGCGGAGGAGCGGGGTGACGTGAGAGAACTTGGGAAGGTTGAACACCAGACGGGCTGCGGCGTTCTGGATGAGTTGTAGGGTTTAATGGCAAAGGCAGGGAGCCCAGCCAACAGCGAGTTGCAGTAATCCAGACGGGAGATGACAAGTGCTTGGATTAGGACCTGCGCCGCTTCCTGTGTGAGGCAGGGTCGTACTCTGCGGATGTTGTAGAGCATGAACCTACAGGAACGGGCCACCGCCTTGATGTTAGTTGAGAACGACAGGGTGTTGTCCAGGATCACGCCAAGGTTCTTAGCGCTCTGGGAGGAGGACACAATGGAGTTGTCAACCGTGATGGCGAGATCATGGAACGGGCAGTCCTTCCCCGGGAGGAAGAGCAGCTCCGTCTTGCCGAGGTTCAGCTTGAGGTGGTGATCCGTCATCTACACTGATATGTCTGCCAGACATGCAGAGATGCGATTCGCCACCTGGTCATCAGAAGGGGAAAGGAGAAGATTAATTGTGTGTCGTCTGCATAGCAATGATAGGAGAGACCATGTGAGGTTATGACAGAGCCAAGTGACTTGGTGTATAGCGAGAATAGGAGAGGGCCTAGAACAGAGCCCTGGGGGACACCAGTGGTGAGAGTGCGTGGTGAGGAGACAGATTCTCGCCACGCCACCTGGTAGGAGCGACCTGTCAGGTAGGACGCAATCCAAGCGTGGGCCGCGCCGAGAGATGCCCAACTCGGGAGAGGGTGGAGAGGAGGATCTGATGGTTCACAGTATCGAAGGCAGCCGATAGGTCTAGAAGGATGAGAGCAGAGGAGAGAGAGTTAGCTTTAGCAGTGCGGAGCGCCTCCGTGATACAGAGAAGAGCAGTCTCAGTTGAATGACTAGTCTTGAAACCTGACTGATTTGGATCAAGAAGGTCATTCAGAGAGAGATAGCGGGAGAGCTGGCCAAGGACGGCACGTTCAAGAGTTTTGGAGAGAAAAGAAAGAAGGGATACTGGTCTGTAGTTGTTGACATCGGAGGGATCGAGTGTAGTTTTTTCAGAAGGGGTGCAACTCTCGCTCTCTTGAAGACGGAAGGGACGTAGCCAGCGGTCAGGGATGAGTTGATGGCGAGGTGAGGTAAGGGAGAAGGTCTCCGGAAATGGTCTGGAGAAGAGAGGAGGGGATAGGGTCAAGCGGGCAGGTTGTTGGGCGGCCGGCCGTCACAAGACGCAAGATTTCATCTGGAGAGAGAGGGAGAAAGAGGTCAGAGCACAGGGTAGGGCAGTGTGAGCAGAACCAGCGGTGCCGTTTGACTTAGCAAACGAGGATCGGATGTCGTCGACCTTCTTTTCAAAATGGTTGACGAAGTCATCTGCAGAGAGGGAGGGGGGGGGGGAGGATTCAGGAGGGAGGAGAAGGTGGCAAAGAGCTTCCTAGGGTTAGAGGCAGATGCTTGTAATTTAGAGTGGTAGAAAATGGCTTTAGCAGCAGAGACAGAGGAGGAAAATGTAGAGAGGAGGGAGTGAAAGGATGCCAGGTCCGCAGGGAGGCGAGTTTTCCTCCATTTCCGCTCGGCTGCACGGAGCCTGCCTGCCTATGTATGTATGTATGTATGTATGTATGTATGTATGTATGTATGTATGTATGTATGTATGTATGTATGTATGTATGTATGTATGTATGTATGTATGTATGTATGTATGTTGTCAAATTGTATATCTTCCCAACACATTTTTAAAACAATAAAATAAATAGTCTATTGTTCATTTTTCTCTCCAGATATGACTTCCGCAATAGGGTGGCAGAGGTCCTAGAGGTGAACATGTCCAGGGTCACCATCCTTCCAGGGTCTCCTCTGGCCACAGTGGACGGACCGTGCCAGAAAGTCAGCTTCCTTGTCTCAGGTACAGCCAGTAATAGAGTGCTGTATGTGAATGGGTAAAGCACAGTGATTCACAATATTCTCTGATCAAAGAAGAAAAAAATAAGAAACATTTTATGTCTCATAATTACAGAGGCAGTGGCACTTAAGACACATTTAAAACATTACATTGGTCATTCTTGTCTGTGCCCATGCAATTATCAGCTTCCTTATCTCTGGTGCAGCTGATGACATACAGATGTAACGACGTTCGTCTGTTGTAAGAAGAGAGTCAGACCGAAATGCAGCGTGTAGGTTACTCATGACTTTAATGAACGAAAACGGTACATGAAATAACTGATATAAGAAAACAACAACGAAACGTGAAACTAATTACAGCCTATCTGGTGACTACAACACAGAGACAGGAACAAACACCCACGAAATACAAAGCGCACTCAGGCTACCTAAATACGGTTCCCAATCCGAGACAACAAGAATCACCTGACTCCAATTGGGAATCGCCCTAGGCAGCCAAGCCTAACTAGACACACCCCTAACCATACACAATCCCAATTAATACAAACCCCAATATGAAACACAACATATAAACCCATGTCACACCCTGGCCTACCCAAACATATACCAAAAACACAAAATACAATGACCAAGGCGTGACAGAACCCCCCTAAGGTGCGGACTCCCGGACGCACCTCAAGAGCATAGGGAGGGTCCGGGTGGCGTCTGTCCATGGTGACGGTTCTGGCTCGGGGCGTGGACCCCACTCCATAAATGTCCTAGTTCCTCCCCTTCGCGTCCTGGGATAATCCACCTTCTCCGCCGACCATGGCCTAATAGTCCTCACCCAGATCCCCACATAACTGAGGAGCAGCTCGTGACAGAGGGGCAGCTCGGGACAGAGGGGCATCTCAGGACAGAGGGGCATCTCAGGACAGAGGGGCATCTCAGGACAGAGGGGCATCTCAGGACAGAGGGGCATCTCGGGACAGAGGGGCATCTCGGGACAGAGGGGCATCTCGGGACAGAGGGGCAGCCCCGGACAGAGGGGCAGCCCGGGACTGAGGGGCAGCTCGGGACAGAAGCAGCCCGGTACTGAGGGGAAGCCCGGTACTGAGAGGAAGCCCAGTACTGAGAGGAAGCCCAGTACTGAGAGGAAGCCCAGTACTGAGAGGAGGCTCAGTACTGAGAGGAGGCTCAGGCAGGTAGTAGGCTCCAGTAAATCCTGGCTGGCTGGTGGAACTGGAAGATTCAGGTTGACAAGCAGATCTGGAAGAGACTGGTTGTCGGGCAGATCTGGTAGAGACTGGTTGTCTGGCAGATCTGAAAGAGACTGGTTGTCTGGCAGATCTGGAAGAGACTGGTTGTCGGGCAGATCTGGAAGAGACTGGTTGTCGGGGAGATCTGGAAGAGACTGGTTGTCGGGGAGATCTGGAAGAGACTGGTTGTCTGGCGGCGCTGGGCAGACGGGAGACTCCGGCAGCGCAGGAGAGGAGAAAGGCTCTGGCTGCGGTAAACAGGCGGGAGACTCCAACAGCGCAGGAGAGGAGAAAAGCGCTGGCTGCGCTAAACAGGCGGGAGACTCCGATAGCGCAGGAGAGGAGAAAGGCTCTGGCTGCGCTAAACAGGCGGGAGACTCCAACAGCGCAGGAGAGGAGAAAAGTGCTGGCTGAACAGGCGAGGCGCACTGGAGGCCTGGTGCGTGGTGCTGGAACTGGTGGTACTGGATCGAGGACACGCACAGGAAGCCTGGTGTGGGGAGCTGCTACCGGAGGACTGGTGTGTAGAGGTGGCTCTGGATAGACCGGACCGTGCAGGTGCACTGGAGCTCTTGAGCACCGAGCCTGCCCAAGCTTACCTGGCTCGATGCCCACTCTAGCCCGGCCAATACGAAGGGCTGGTA
The DNA here is from genome assembly GCF_023373465.1 of Oncorhynchus keta. Classification (NCBI taxonomy): domain Eukaryota; kingdom Metazoa; phylum Chordata; class Actinopteri; order Salmoniformes; family Salmonidae; genus Oncorhynchus; species Oncorhynchus keta. The sequence goes on along the minus strand of NW_026280271.1, from coordinate 1,059 downwards.
TGAACCGCACCGGGCTATGCACCTGCACTGGAAACACCGTGCGCTCCATAGCATAACACGGTGCCTGCCAGGTCTCTCTAGCCCAACGGTGAGCACAGGGAGTATGCGCAGGTCTCCTACCTGGCATAACTATTCTCCCTTCTAGCCCCCAATACATTTTTTGGGGTGACTTTCCGGTTTCCAACCGCGTCGCCGTGCTGCCTCCTCATACCTGCGCCTCTCTGCTTTAGCTGCTTCTATTTCCTCCTTGGGACGGCGATATTCTCCCGGCTGCGCCCAGGGTCCTTTTCCGTCTAATTCCTCCTCCCATGTCCAAATCTCCAAGTGGTGCAGCCTCTCCCACTGCAACTGCTCTTCACGATTAACAGGGAGAGTAGGCTCAGGTCTGACTCCTGACTCAGCCACTCTCTCTCTGCGCTCTCCCCCGTTACTTTCGGTTTTCGCTCTGCGTCGCTGTGTTTTCCTCTTAGACTCCATTAGCCTGTAGCCCTCTTCGCACTGCTGAAGCGAATCCCAGGCGGGCGCCTGCACTCTCTCTGGGTCGGCCGCCCACCTGTCGATTTCTTCCCACGTCGTATAATCCATGCTTCTGCTGTCCATAACATCCTCCTTTAGCTCCTGCCAGTTCACACGCTGCTCGGTCTGTGAGTGGTGGGTGTTTCTGTAACGACTTTTGTCTGTTGTAAGAAGAGAGTCAGACCGAAATGCAGCGTGTAGGTTACTCATGACTTTAATGAACGAAAACGGTACATGAAATAACTGATATAAGAAAACAACAACGAAACGTGAAACTAATTACAGCCTATCTGGTGACTACAACACAGAGACAGTAACAAACACCCACGAAATACAAAAGCGCACTCAGGCTACTAAATACGGTTCCCAATCCCGAGACAACAAGAATCACCTGACTCCAATTGGGAATCGCCTAGGCAGCCAAGCCTAACTAGACACACCCCTAACCATACACAATCCCAATTAATACAAACCCCAATATGAAACACAACATATAAACCCATGTCACACCTGGCCTACCCAAACATATACCAAAAACACAAA
>NW_026280270.1:0-13567 GCF_023373465.1 Oncorhynchus keta | reverse complement strand
TAGGCACTGGTCCAGTTTCAACTGTTCTGCCTTGTTATTATTCAACCATGCTGGTCATTTATGAACATTGTGAACATCTTGGCCATGTTCTGTTATAATCTCCACCCGGCACAGCCAGAAGAGGACTGGCCACCCCACATAGCCTGGTTCCTCTATAGGTGTCTTCCTAGGTTTTGGCCTTTCTAGGGAGTTTTCCTAGCCACTGTGCTTCTACACCTGCAATGCTTGCTGTTTGGAGTTTTAGGCTGGGCTTCTGTACAGCACTTTGGAGATATCAGCTGATGTACTGAAGGGCTATATAAATAAATGTGATTTGATTTGGATTTGGTACCGAGTCAGTATGGAGGCTATATACAGGGTGTACCGTGTACAGAGTCAATGTGTGAGGCTATATACAGGGGTGCTGGTACAGAGTCCAATGTGGAGGCTATCATACTGGGGGTTCCGGTACAGAGTCAATGTGGAGGCTATATACAGGGGGTACCGGTACAGAGTCAATGTGGAGAGGCTTTATACAGGGGCTACCGGTTCAGAGTCAATGTGAGGCTATATACAGGGTGTTAGGTACAGAGTCAATGTGCCCAGGTACAGGTTAGTTGAGGTAATTTGTACATGTAGGTAGGGGTGAAGTAACTATGCATATATATTAAATAGCGATAATATAGGTCCTGGATGTCAGGAAGCTTGGCCCCAGTGATGTACTGGGCTGTACGCACTACCCTCTGTAGCGCCTTACGGTCAGATACCGAGCAGCTGCCATACCTGGCGGTGATACAACCGGTCAGGATGCTCTCGAGGGTGCAGCTGTAGAATTTTTGAGGATCTGGGGACCCATGTCAAATCTCCTGAGGGGAAAAGTTTTAGCCGTGCCCTCTTCATGACTGTGTTGGTGTGTTTGGACCATTATAGATCATTGGTGATGTGGACACAGAGAACCTATTGATCATTGGTGGACACCAAGAACTTGAAACTCTCAACCCGCTCCACTACATCTCCGTTGATGTTGTTTAAAAAAAAATATATATTTTACCTTTATTTAAGGCAAGTCAGTTAAGAACAAATTCTTATTTTCAATGACGGCCTAGAAACAGTGGGTTAACTGCCTTGTTCAGGGGCAGAACGACAGATTTGTACCTTGTCAGCTCGGGGATTTGAACTTGCAACCTTTTGGTTACTAGTCCAACACTCTAACCACTAGGCTACCCTGCCGCCCCTACACTCTAACCACTAGGTTACCTGCCTCCTCTACACTCTAACCACTAGGCTACCCTGCCTCCTCTACACTCTAACCACTAGGTTAACCTGCCTCCTCTACACTCTAACCACTAGGCTACACTGCTGCCTCTACACTCTAACCACTAGGCTACCTGCCTCCTCTACACTCTAACCACTAGACTACCTACCTCCTCTACACTCTAACCACTAGGCCACCTGCCCCTCTATACTCTAACCACTAGGCTACCCTGCCGCCTCTACACTCTAACCACTAGGCTACCCTGCCGCCCCTACACTCTAACCACTCAGGCTACCTGCCTCCTCTACACTCTAACCACTAGGCTACCCTGCCTCCTCTACACTCTAACCACTAGGTTAACCTGCCTCCTCTACACTCTAACCACTAGGCTACCTGCCCCCTATACTCTAACCACTAGGCTACCGTGCCGCCTCTACACTCTAACCACTAGGCTACCTGCCTCCTCTACACTCTAACCACTAGGCTACCCTGCCGCCCCATGTCGCTAGTGGGTGCTGTTTGCCCGTCTTTTTCTGTAGTCCACGATCAGCTCTTTTGTTTTGCTCACAATGAGGGGAGGTTTTTGTCCTGGCACCACACTGCCAGTTCTCTGACCTCCTCCCTATAGGCTGTCTCATTGTTGTCATCAGCAAACTTAATGATGGTGTCAGAGTTGTGCTTAGCCACGCAGTCGTGGGTGAACAGGGAGTACAGGAGGGGACTAAGTACACACCCCTGAGGTGTGTTGAGGATCAGCATGGCAGACATTGTTGTTGCCTACCCTTATCACCTGGGGGTGGAAAGTCAGGAAGTCCAGGATCCAGTTGCAGGGGAGGTGTTTAGTCCCAGAGTCCATAGCTTAGTGATGAGCTTTGCGGGCATTATGGTGTTGAACAGTAGAGCTGTAGTCGATGAACAGTATTCTCACATGGGTGTTTATTTTGTACAGGTGGGAAAGGGATTATTATTATATCAATAATATAATCACACTAGTTGGAAAGGTTTTCATCTTTAGCTCATGATCTGTGGATACTATACGAGTAGAAAGATTTAAAAAATTGTAAAACATCACAGCACAATTGAAAAATTGAAAATATATGGCACATGGAAACCAAACAAGGGCGGTCTATGGTGATAGGTGGGATGGGCTGAGAGTGGCTGAGGGTGGTCTATGGTGATAGGTGGGATGGGCTGAGAGTGGCTGAGGGGTGGTCTATGGTGATAGGTGGGATGGGCTGAGAGTGGCTGAGGGGTGGGATTAAAGAGCTGAGGTCTATGGTGATAGGTGGGATGGGCTGAGAGTGGCTGAGGGGTGGTCTATAGTGATAATTGGGATGGACTGAGAGTGGCTGAGGGGCTGGTCTATGGTGATAGGTGGGATGAGCTGAGAGTGGCTGAGGGTTGGTCTATGGTGATAGGTGGGATGGGCTGAGAGTGGCTGAGGGGTGGTCTATGGTGATAGGTGGGATGGGCTGAGAGTGGCTGAGGGGTGGATTAAAGAGCTGAGGTCTATGGTGATAGGTGCGATGGAGCTGAGAGTGGCTGAGGGGTGGTCTATGGTGATAAGTGGGATGGGCTGAGAGTGGCTGAGGGGCGGTCCATGGTGATAGGTGGGATGGGCTGAGAGTGGCTGAGGGGTGGTCTATGGTGATAGGTGGGATATATATATAAAAATATATAAATATATATATATATAATAAAAAAATATATGCCATTTAGCAGACGCTTCTATCCAAAGCGACTTACAGTCATGTGTGCATACATTCTACGTATGGGTAGGGATGGGCTGGAGTGGCTGAGGGGTGGTCTATGGTGATGGGTGGGATGGGCTGAGAGTGGCTGAGGGTGGTCTATGGTGATAGGTGGGATGGGCTGAGAGTGGCTGAGGTGGTCTATGGTGATAGGTGGGATGGGCTGAGAGTGGCTGAGGGTGGTCTATGGTGATAGGTGGGATGGGCTGAGAGTGGCTGAGGGGTGGTCTATGGTGATAAGTGGGATGGGCTGAGAGTGGCTGAGGCGGTCTATGGTGATGATAGGTGGGATGGGCTGAGAGTGGCTGAGGGTGGTCTATGGTGATGGGTGGGATGGGCTGAGAGTGGCTGAGGGGTGTCCATGGTGATGGGTGGGATGGGCTGAGTGGCTGAGGGTGGTCTATGGTGATAGGTGGGATGGGCTGAGAGTGGCTGAGGGTGGTCTATGGTGATGGGTGGGATGGGCTGAGAGTGGCTGAGGGGTGGTCTATGGTGATAGGTGGATGGGCTGAGAGTGGCTGAGGGTGGTCTATGGTGATATGGTGGGATAGGCTGAGAGTGGCTGAGGGTGGTTCTATGGTGATGGGTGGGATGGGCTGAGTGGCTGAGGGGTGGTCTCATGGTGATAGGTGGGATGGGCTGAGAGTGGCTGAGGGGTGGTCTATGGTGATAGGTGGGATGGGCTGAGAGTGGCTGAGGGTGGGATTAAAGAGCTGGAGGTCTATGGTGATAGGTGCGATGGGCTGAGAGTGGCTGAGGGGTGGTCTATGGTGATAAGTGGGATGGGCTGAGAGTGGCTGAGAGGCGGATCTATGGTGATAGGTGGGATGGGCTGAGAGTGGCTGAGGGGTGGTCTATGGTGATAGGTGGGATATATATATAAAAATATATAAATATATATATATAATAAAAAAATATATGCCATTTAGCAGACGCTTTTATCCAAGCGACTTACAGTCATGTGTGCATACATTCTACGTATGGGTAGGGATGGGCTGAGAGTGGCTGAGGGGTGGTCTATGGTGATGGGTGGGATGGGCTGAGAGTGGCTGAGGGTGGTCTATGGTGATAGGTGGGATGGGCTGAGAGTGGCTGAGGGGTGGTCTATGGTGATAGGTGGGATGGGCTGAGAGTGGCTGAGGGTGGTCTATGGTGATAGGTGGGATGGGCTGAGAGTGGCTGAGGGTGGTCTATGGTGATAAGTGGGATGGGCTGAGATAGCTGAGGGCGGTCTATGGTGATAGGTGGGATGGGCTGAGAGTGGCTGAGGGGTGGTCTATGGTGATGGGTGGGATGGAGCTGAGAGTGGCTGAGGGTGGTCTATGGTGATGGGTGGGATGGGCTGAGAGTGGCTGAGGGTGGTCTATGGTGATAGGTGGGATGGGCTGAGAGTGGCTGAGGGTGGTCTATGGTGATAGGTGGGATAGGCTGAGAGTGGCTGAGGGTGGGATTAAAGAGCTGAGGTCTATGGTGATAGGTGCGATGGGCTGAGAGTGGCTGAGGGGTGGTCTATGGTGATAAGTGGGATGGGCTGAGAGTGGCTGAGGGGCGGTCTATGGTGATAGGTGGGATGGGCTGAGAGTGGCTGAGGGTGGTCTATGGTGATAGGTGAGATATATATATAAAAATATATAAATATATATATAATAAAAAGATATATGCTATTAGCAGACGCTTTATCCAAGCGACTTACAGTCATGTGTGCATACATTCTACGCATGGGTAGGGATGGGCTGAGAGTGGCTGAGGGTGGTCTATGGTGATGGGTGGGATGGGCTGAGAGTGGCTGAGGGTGGTCTATGGTGATAGGTGGGATGGGCTGAGAGTGGCTGAGGGTGGTCTATGGTGATAGGTGGGATGGGCTGAGAGTGGCTGAGGGGTGGTCTATGGTGATAAGTGGGATGGGCTGAGAGTGGCTGAGGGCTGGTCTATGGTGATAGGTGGGATGGGCTGAGAGTGGCTGAGGGGTGGTCTATGGTGATGGGTGGGATGGGGTGAGAGTGGCTGAGGGTGGTCTATGGTGATGGGTGGGATGGGCTGAGAGTGGCTGAGGGTGGTCTATGGTGATGGGTGGGATGGGCTGAGAGTGGCTGAGGGTGGTCTATGGTGATAGGTGGGATGGGCTGAGAGTGGCTGAGGGGTGGTCTATGGTGATAGGAGGATGGGCTGAGAGTGGCTGAGGGGTGGTCTATGGTGATAGGTGGGATAGGCTGAGAGTGGCGAGAGTGGATTAAAGAGCTGAGGTCTATGGTGATAGGTGGGATGGGCTGAGAGTGGCTGAGGGTGGTCTATGGTGATGGGTGGGATGGGCTGAGAATGGCTGAGGGGTGGTCTATGGTGATAGGTGGGATGGGCTGAGAGTGGCTGAGGGTGGTCTATGGTGATAGGTGGGATGGGCTGAGAGTGGCTGAGGGTGGATTAAGAGCTGAGGTCTATGGTGATAGGTGGGATGGGCTGAGAGTGGCTGAGGGGTGGTCTATGGTGATAGGTGGGATGGGCTGAGAGTGGCTGAGGGTGGTCTATGGTGATAGGTGGGATGGGCTGAGAGTGGCTGAGGTGGGATTAGAGTGCTGATGTCTATGGTGATAGGTGGGATGGGCTGAGAGTGGCTGAGGGTGGTCTATGGTGATAAGTGGGATGGGCTGAGATGGCTGACGGGGTGGTCTATGGTGATAGGTGGGATGGGCTGAGAGTGGCTGAGGGGCGTCCATGGTGATAGGTGGGATGGGCTGAGAGTGGCTGAGGGGTGGTCTATGGTGATAGGGGGATGGGCTGAGAGTGGCTGAGGGGTGGTCTATGGATAGGTGGGATGGGCTGAGAGTGGCTGAGGGGTGGTCTATGGTGGGTGGATGGGCTGGAAGAGCTGAGGGTGTTCTATGGTGATGGGTGGGATGGGTTGAGAGTGGCTGAGGGGTGGGATTAAAGAGCTGAGGTCTATGGCAGATGGGTGGATGGGCTGAGAGTGGCTGAGGGTGGGATTAAAGAGCTGGGAGGCCTATGGTGATGGGTGGGATGGCTGAGAGTGGCTGGGAGGGGTGGTCTAAAGATGGGCTGAGTGGCTGAGGGTGGTCTATGGTGATGGGTGGGATGGGCTGGAGAGTGGCTGAGGGGTGGTCTATGGTGATAGGTGGATGGTCTGAGAGTGGCTGGAGGGGTGGATCTATGAGAGTAGGTGGGATGGGCTGAGAGTGGCTGAGGGTGGTCTATGGTGATAGGTGGATGGGCTGAGAGTGGCTGAGGGGTGGGATTAAAGAGCTGAGGTCTATGGGTGATGGGTGGATGGGCTGAGAGGGCTGAGGGGTGGTCTATGGTGAAGAGCTGAGAGTCTGAGGGGTGGTCTATGGTGATAGGTGGATGGGCTGAGAGTGGCTGAGGGGTGGGATTAAAGAGCTGAGGTCTATGGTGATGGGTGGGATGGGCTGAGAGTGGCTGAGGGGTGGTCTAAAGAGCTGATAGGTGGGATGGGCTGGAGGGCTGAGGGTGGTCTATGGTGGGGTGGGATGGGCTGAGATGGCTGAGGTGGTCATGGTGATGGTGGGATGGGCTGAGAATGGGCTCAGGGGTGGTCTATGGTGAAGAGGGCTGAGAGTGGCTGAGGGGTGGTCTATGGTGATAGGTGGATGGCTGAGAGTGGCTGAGGGTGTGGGATGGGTAAAGAGTGGCTGAGGGTGGTCTATGGTGATACGTGGGATGGGCTGAGTGGCTGAGGGGTGGTCTATGGTGATGGTGGGAAGACATGAGGGGTGGTCTATGGTGATAGGTGGATGGGCTGAGAGTGGCTGAGGGGTGGTTAAAGAGCTGAGGTCTATGGGCTGGAGAGGGCTTAGAGTGGTCTGAGGGGTGGGATGGGCTGAAGAGGCTGAGGGGTGGTCTATGGTGATAGTGGGTGGGCTTAGAGTGGCTGAGGGGTGGTCTATGGTGATAGGTGGGATGGGCTGGAGAGTGGCTGAGGGTGGTCTGGTGGGTGGGATGGGCTAAAGATCTGAGGGGTGGTCTATGCAGATGGGTGGATGGGCTGAGAGAGTGGCTGAGGGGTGGGATTAAAGAGCTGAGGTCTATGGTGATAGGTGGGATGGGCTGAGAGTGGCTGAGGGGTGCCCATGGTGATGGGTGGGATGGGCTGAGAGGGCTGAGAGGTGGTCTATGGGATGGGTGGATGGGCTGAGGTCCATGGTGATGGGTGGCCTATGGTGATATGAGGTGGGATGGGCTGAGAGTGGCTGGGAGGGTGGTCTATGGTGATAGGGGGTGGGATGGGCTGAGAGTGGTTGAGGGGTGGTCTAAGAGTGATAGGTGGGATGGGTGGGAGTGGCTGAGGGGTGGTCTATGGTGATAGGTGGGATTGAAGTGGCTGAGGGTGGTCTATGGTGATAGGTGGATGGGCTGAGAGTGGCTGAGGGGTGGATTATGGTGATAGGGTGGGATGGGCTGAGAGTGGCTGAGGAGTGGTCTATGGTGATAGGTGGGATGGGCTGAGAGTGGCTGAGGGGTGGTCTATGGTGATAGGTGGGATGGGCTGAGAGTGGCTGAGGGGTGATCTATGGTGATAGGTCGGATAAACTGAGAGTGGCTGAAAGGAAGTGGTCTATGGTGATAGGTGGGATGGGCTGAGAGTGGCTGAGGGTGGTCTATGGTGATAGGTGGGATGGGCTGAGAGTGGCTGAGGGGGTGGTGGTCTATGGTGATGGGTGGGATGGGCTGAGAGTGGCTGAGGGGTGGTCCGAGGTCTATGGTGATAGGTGGGATGGGCTGGGAGTGGCTGAGGGTGGTCTATGGTGATGGTGGGATGGGCTGAGAGTGGCTGAGGGGTGGTCTATGGTGATGGGTGGGATGGGCTGAAAGTGGGCTGAGGGGTGTAATCGATATAGGTGGGATGGGCTGAGAGTGGCTGAGGGGTGGTCTATGGTGATAGGTGGATGGGCTGAGAGTGGCTGAGGTGGTCTATGGTGATAGGTGGGATGGGCTGAGAGTGGCTGAGGGGTGGTCTATGGTGATAGGTGGATGGGCTGAGAGTGGCTGAGGGGTGGTCTATGGTGATAGGTGGGCTGGGCTTAGAGAGTGGCTGAGGGTGGTCTATGGTGATAGGTGGGATGGGCTGAGAGTGGCTGAGGGGTGATCTATGGTGATAGGTGGGATGGGCTGAGAGTGGCTGAAGGGTGGTCTATGGTGATAGGTGGGATGGGCTGAGAGTGGCTGAGGGTGGTCTATGGTGATAGGTGGGATGGGCTGAGAGTGGCTGAGGGGTGGTCTATGGTGATAGGTGGGATGGGCTGAGAGTGGCTGAGGAGTGGTCTATGGTGATAGGTGGGATGGGCTGAGAGTGGCTGAGGGGTGGTCTATGGTGATAGGTGGGATGGGCTGAGAGTGGCTGAGGAGTGGTCTATGGTGATAGGTGGGATGGGCTGAGAGTGGCTGAGGGGTGATCTATGGTGATAGGTGGGATGGGCTGAGAGTGGCTGAAGGGTGGTCTATGGTGATAGGTGGGATGGGCTGAGAGTGGCTGAGGGGTGGTCTATGGTGATGGGTGGGATGGGCTGAGAGTGGCTGAGGGTGGTCTATGGTGATAGGTGGGATGGGCTGAGAGTGGCTGAGGGTGGTCTATGGTGATAGGTGGGATGGGCTGAGAGTGGCTGAGGGTGGTCTATGGTGATAGGTGGGATGGGCTGAGAGTGGCTGAGGGGTGGTCTATGGTGATAGGTGGGATGGGCTGAGAGTGGCTGAGGGGTGGTCTATGGTGATAGGTGGGATGGGCTGAGAGTGGCTGAGGGGTGGTCTATGGTGATAGGTGGGATGGGCTGAGAGTGGCTGAGGGTGGATTAAAGAGCTGAGGTCTATGGTGATAGGTGGGATGGGCTGAGAGTGGCTGAGGGGTGGTCTATGGTGATAGGTGGGATGGGCTGAGACTGGCTGAGGGGTGGTCTATGGTGATAGGTGGGATGGGCTGAGAGTGGCTGAGGGGTGGTCTATGGTGATAGGTGGGATGGGCTGAGAGTGGCTGAGGGGTGGTCTATGGTGATAGGTGGGATGGGCTGAGAGTGGCTGAGGAGTGGTCTATGGTGATAGGTGGGATGGGCTGAGAGTGGCTGAGGGGTGGTCTATGGTGATAGGTGGATGGGCTGAGAGTGGCTGAGGGTGGTCTATGGTGATAGGTGGGATGGGCTGAGAGTGGCTGAGGGGTGGTCTATGGTGATAGGTGGGATGGGCTGAGAGTGGCTGAGGGGTGGTCTATGGTGATAGGTGGGATGGGCTGAGAGTGGCTGAGGGGTGGTCTATGGTGATGGGTGGGATGGGCTGGAGAGTGGCTGAGGGTGGTCTATGGTGATAGGTGGGATGGGCTGAGAGTGGCTGAGGGGTGGTCTATGGTGATAGGTGGGATGGGCTGAGAGTGGCTGAGGGGTGGTCCTATGGTGATAGGTGGGATGGGCTGAGATGGCTGAGGGGTGGTCCATGGTGATAGGTGGGATGGGCTGAGTGGCTGAGGGGTGGTCTATGGTGATAGGTGGGATGGGCTGAGAGTGGCTGAGGGGTGGTCTATGGTGATGGGTGGGATGGGCTGAGACTGGCTGAGGTGGGACTAAAGGCGAGGTCTATGGTGATAGGTGGGATGGGCTGAGAGCTGGCTGAGGGGTGGTCTATGGTGATAGGTGGGATGGGCTGAGACTGGCTGAGGGTGGTCTCATGGTGATAGGTGGGATGGGCTGAGAGTGGCTGAGGGGTGGTCTATGGTGATAGGTGGGATGGGCTGAGACTGGCTGAGGGTGGTCTATGGTGATAGGTGGGATGGGCTGAGAGTGGCTGAGGGGTGGTCTATGGTGATGGGTGGGATGGGCTGAGAGTGGCTGAGGGTGGGTTAAAGAGCTGAGGTCTATGGTGATAGGTGGGATGGGCTGAGAGTGGCTGAGGGGTGGTCTATGGTGATGGGTGGGATGGGCTGAGAGTGGCTGAGGGGTGGTCTATGGTGATAGGTGGGATGGGCTGAGAGTGGCTGAGGGGTGGCCTATGGTGATATAGGTGGATGGGCTGAGAGTGGCTGAGGGTGGTCTATGGTGATAGGTGGGATGGGCTGAGAGTGGCTGAGGGGTGGTCTATGGTGATAGGTGGGATGGGCTGAGAGTGGCTGAGGGGTGGTCTATGGTGATAGGTGGGATGGGCTGAGAGTGGCTGAGGGGTGGTCTATGGTGATAGGTGGATGGGCTGAGAGTGGCTGAGGGGTGGTCTATGGTGATAGGTGGGATGGGCTGAGAGTGGCTGAGGGGTGGTCTATGGTGATAGGTGGGATGGGCTGAGAGTGGCTGAGGAGTGGTCCATGGTGATAGGTGGGATGGGCTGAGAGTGGCTGAGGGGTGGTCTATGGTGATAGGTGGGATGGGCTGAGAGTGGCTGAGGGGTGATCTATGGTGATAGGTGGGATGGGCTGAGAGTGGCTGGAAGGGTGGTCTATGGTGATAGGTGGGATGGGCTGAGAGTGGCTGAGGGGTGGTCTATGGTAGATAGGTGGATGGGCTGAGAGTGGCTGAGGGGTGGTCTATGGTGATGGGTGGGATGGCTGAGAGTGGCTGAGGGTGGGATTAAAGAGCCGAGGTCTATGGTGATAGGTGGATGAGCTGAGAGTGGCTGAGGGTGGTCTATGGTGATGGTGGATGGGCTGAGAGTGGCTGAGGGTGGTCTATGGTGATGGGTGGGATGGGCTGAGAGTGGCTGAGGGTGAGATATAGGTGGGATGGGCTGAGAGTGGCTGAGGGGTGGTCATGCATGATAGGTGGGATGGGCTGAGAGTGGCTGAGGGTGGTCTATGGTGATAGGTGGGATGGGCTGAGAGTGGCTGGAGGTGGTCTATGGTGATAGGTGGATGGCTGAGAGTGGCTGAGGGGTGGTCTATGGTGATAGGTGGGATGGGCTGAGAGTGGCTGAGGGTGGTCTATGGTGATAGGTGGGATGGGCTGAGAGTGGCTGAGGGGTGATCTATGGTGATAGGTGGATGTAGCTGAGAGTGGCTGAAGGGTGGTCTATGGTGATAGGTGGGATGGGCTGAGAGTGGCTGAGGGGTGGTCTATGGTGATAGGTGGGATGGGCTGAGAGTGGCTGAGGGGTGGTCTATGGTGATAGGTGGGATGGGCTGAGAGTGGCTGAGGAGTGGTCTATGGTGATAGGTGGGATGGGCTGAGAGTGGCTGAGGGTGGTCTATGAGTGATAGGTGGGATGGGCTGAGAGTGGCTGAGGAGTGGTCTATGGTGATAGGTGGGATAGGCTGAGAGTGGCTGAGGGGTGATCTATGGTGATAGGTGGGATGGGCTGAGAGTGGCTGAAGGGTGGTCTATGGTGATAGGTGGGATGGGCTGAGAGTGGCTGAGGGGTGGTCTATGGTGATGGGTGGGATGGGCTGAGAGTGGCTGAGGGGTGGTCTATGGTGATAGGTGGGATGGGCTGAGAGTGGCTGAGGAGTGGTCTATGGTGATAGGTAGGATGGGCTGAGAGTGGCTGAGGGTGGTCTATGGTGATAGGTGGGATGGGCTGAGAGTGGCTGAGGGTTGGGTTTAAAAGTTTGTTTGGTAGTATAAAAAGCTGAGTACTGGGGTGTTGGCCCAGACAAAGATTTTAGTGTAGCAATTTTAAGTTGTATGAAATTAAATCAGATGTGAAAAATATGCAAAAATGTAGGCACCCTTGTCATTCATGTTGATTTGAATACCTGCAACTACTCAGCACTGATTAATTGGAACACTTTTGCTTCCAACAGTAGAATTTGGTGGCGGTTCCATCATGCTGTGGGCCTGGTGGCCAGTCGTCGGTACTTGGAATCTTGTTAAATCTTGTTAACCCCATTTCACTACTGAAATATTACGCGTGTCCATCAGTTACTTGATAGATCAAAGAATGAAATTGCTGATCCAAACACCCAATTATTGTAAATGGAAATCATGGACATTGTCAGGGGCTCCCAAACTTTTTCATCACGACTGTACAGATGAAATGAGTAAAACAGTATATGAAGTGACCGGTGTTCCATTATTAAAGTGACCAGTGTTCCATTATTAAAGTGACCAGTGTTCCATTATTAAAGTGACCAGTGTTCCATTATTAAAGGGACCAGTGTTCCATTATTAAAGTGATCAGTGTTCCATTATCAAAGGGACCAGTGTTCCATTATTAAAGTGATCAGTGTTCCATTATTAAAGTGACCAGTGTTCCATTATTAAAGGACTAGTGTTCCATTATTAAAGTGACCAGTGTTCCATTATTAAAGTGACCAGTGTTCCATTATTAAAGTGACCAGTGTTCCATATTGAGTGACCAGTGTTCCATTATTAAAGTGACCAGTGTTCCATTATTATAGTGACCAGTGTTCCATTATTATAGTGACCAGTGTTCCATTATTATAGTGACACCAGTGTTCCAATAACTATAGGTACCACAGTGTTCACATTATTAAAGTGACCAGTGTTCCAGTTATTAGAGCTTGACTCATGGTGTTCCCATTATTAAAGTGACCAGTGAACCATTATTAAAGTGACCTGAGAGATTCCATGGATGAAGTGACCAGTGTTCCATTATCAAGTGACCAGTGTTCCATTATTATAGTGACCAGTGTTCCATTATTAAAGTGACCAGTGTTCCATTATTAAAGTGACCAGTGTTCCATTATTAAAAGTGACCAGTGTTCCATTATTAAAGGGACCAGTGTTCCATTGTCAAAGTGGACTTCGGTGTTCCATTATTAAAGTGACCAGTGTTCCATTATTAAAGGAACTCAGTGTTCCATTTGGCTTGAAGTGTGACTAGTGTTCCATTATTGGTAGGACCAGTGTTCCATTATTAAAGTAGACCAGTGTTCCATTATTAAGAAAGCGACCAGTGTTCCATTATTAAAGTGACCAGTGTTCCATTTATTCAAAAGTGACCGGTGTTCCATTATTGCAGAGTGACCAGTGTTCCGTCATTATGGTGACCAGTGTTCCATTATTATAGTGACCAGTGTCTCCATTATTATAGTGACCAGTGTTCCATTGTCAAAGTGACCAGTGTTCCATTGTTATAGTGACCAGTGTTCCATTGACCAAAGGGACCGGTGTTCCACATTATTAAAGTGACCAGTGTTCCATTATTAAAGTGACCAGTGTTCCATTATTAAAGTGACCAGTGTTCCATTATTAAAGTGACCAGTGTTCCATTATTAAAAGTGACCAGTGTTCCATTGTCAAAGTGACCAGTGTTCCACATGAAGTGACCAGTGTTCCATTATTAAAGTGACCAGTGTTCCATTGTGAGAAAGTGACCAGTGTTCCATTATTTAAAGTGACCAGTGTTCCATTATTAAAGTGACCAGTGTTCCATTATTAAAGTGACTGAGTGTTCCATTATTAAAGTGACCAGTGTTCCATTATTGAAGTGACCAGTGTTTCCATTATTAAAGTGACCAGTGTCCCATTATTAAAAGTGGCCAGTGTTCCATTATTAAAGTGACCAGTGATCATTATTAAAGTGACCAGTGTTCCATTGTATTAAAAGCTGATCAGTGTTCCCATTATTAAAGTGACCAGATGTCCTGCCCGCTAGTAAAAGTGACCAGTGTTCCATTAATAAA
>NW_026280269.1:0-3635 GCF_023373465.1 Oncorhynchus keta | reverse complement strand
GCCAACTCATCCGCCACTGGCTCCCCAACACTTCCTTCCTTTTTTTTCCCAACCAAATGTTCATCATTTTTTATCGGGAGAAACATTATTGTATTTGTAGTCACTCCAAAGGCCTTTCCCGTGGGAACTCAGAATGCCTCTTCATGTGAGTTTGAAGCAGCAGCAGAATAGTACATTGAAGCCAAACTCAGAATGAACTCAAGACAACACGGACCTGAGGGAGAAACTAGGATCAAATGAATACCGCTCACTCTCTCTTTCTCTGTGAAGGGTTCCTCTCTCCCTCTCCCCTCTCCCCTCTCTCTCTCCTCTCCTCCTCCTCCTGTCTTCTCTGTGCTCTCCTCTCTCTCCCTCTCCCCTCTCCTCCTCTCTCTCTGTTCCTCCTCTCTCTCCCTCGTCCTCCTCTCTGTCCCCCGTCCTCCTCTGTCCCCCATCCTCCTCTCTCTCTCTCTCTCTCCCTCTCCCCTCTCCTCCTCTCTCTCGTGCCTGCTCTCTCTCCCTCTCTCCTCCTCCCCTCCTCTCTCTCTCTGTGCCTCCTCTCCTCTCCCTCTCCCCTCTCCTCCTCTCTCTCTGTGCCTCCTCTCTCCCTCTCCCCTCTCCTCCTCTCTCTTGTTCCTCCTTCTCTCCCTCGTCTCTCCCTTCTCTTGTCCCCCCGTCCTCCTCTGTCCCCATCCTCCTCTCTCTCTCTCCCTCTCCCCTCTCCTCCTCTCTCTCTGTGCCTCCTCTCTCTCCCTCTCCCCTCTCCTCCTCTCTCTCTGTGCCTCCTCTCTTCTCCCCTCTCCACTCTCCTTGTCTCTCTCTTGCTCCTCTCTCTCCCTCGTCCTCCTCTCTGTCCCTCGTCCCTCCTCTGTCCCCCATCCTCCTCCCTCTCTCCCTCGTCCTCCTCTCTGTCCCCCGTCCTCCTCTGTCCCCCATCCTCCTCTCTCTCTGTTCCTCCTCTCTCTCTCTCCCCCCTCCTCATCTCTCTGTTCCTCCTCTCTCTCCCTCTCCTCCTCTCTCTGTCCCCCGTCCTCCTCTGTCCCCTCTCCTCCTCTCTCTCTGTTCCTCCTCTCTCTCCCTCGTCCTCCTCTGTCCACAATCATCCTCTCTCTCTGTTCCTCCTCTCTCTCTCGTCCTCCTTCTCTGTCCCCATCCTCCTCTCTCTCTGTGCCTCCTCTCTCTCCCCTCTCCCCTCTCCTCCCCTCTCTCTCTGTTCCTCCTCTCTCCCTCGTCCTCCTCTCTGTCCCCTGTCCTTCCTCTCTGCCCCATCGTCCTCTCTCTCTTTCCTCTCTCTCTCCCTGTCCTCTCTCTCCCTCAAACCCAACCTCTCCCAAAACTCCTACCTCCCAACATAAAAATACTACAAACTGTAAGATTCTTGTTTGCATAAAATATATGGAGACCAGCTTTTCAATAATAGGTAACAGAATTTGCTCTGAGCGCGCTGCCACTTTACCACGAGGAACAGTTTATATATTTTTTTTATTTTTTATTTCACCTTTTATTTAACCAGGTAGGTTAGTTGAGAACAAGTTCTCATTTGCAACTGCGACCTGGCCAAGATAAGCATAGCAGTGTGAACAGACAATACAGAGTTATATATGGAGTAAGCAATTAGCAAGTCAATAACACAGTAGAAAAAAAAAAAAATGGGCAGTCTATATACAATGTGTGCAAAAGGCATGAGGAGGTAGGCGAATAATACAATTTTGCAGATTAACACTGGAGTGATAAATGATCAGATGGGCATGTACAGGTAGAGATATTGGTGTGCAAAGAGCAGAAAGTAAATAAATAAAAACAGTATAAAAACAGTATGGGAATGAGGTAGGTGAAAAAGGGTGAGCTATTTACCTATAGACTATGTACAGCTGCAGCGATCGGTTAGCTGCTCGGATAGCTGATGTTTGAAGTTGGTAGAGGGAGATAAAAGTCTCAAACTTCAGCGATTTTTTGCAATTGGTTCCAGTCACCGGCAGCAGAGTACTGGAACGAAAGGCGGCCAAATGAGGTGTTGGCTTTAGGGATGATCAGTGAGATACATCTGCTGGAGCGCGTGCTACGGATGGGTGTTGCCATCGACCAGTGAACTGAGATAAGGCGGAGCTTTACCTAGCATGGACTTGTAGATGACCTGGAGCCAGTGGGTCTGGCGGCGAATGTAGTGAGGGGGCCAGCCGACTAGAGCATACAAGTCGCAGTGGTGGGTGGTATAAGGTGCTTTAGTGACAAAACGGATGGCACTGTGATAGACTGCATCCAGTTTGCTGAGTAGAGTGTTGGAAGCCATTTTGTAGATGACATCGCTGAAGTCGAGGATCGGTAGGATAGTCAGTTTTACTAGGGTAAGCTTGGCAGCGTGAGTGAAGGAGGCTTTGTTCGCGGAATAGAAAGCCGACTCTGGATTTGATTTTTGATTGGAGATGTTTGATGTGAGTCTGGAAGGAGAGTTTGCAGTCTAGCCAGACACCTAGGTACTTATAGATGTCCACATATTCAAGGTTGGAACCATCCAGGGTGGTGATGCTAGTCGGGCATGCGGGTGCAGGCAGCGATCGGTTGAAAAGCATGCATTTGGTTTTACTCGCGTTTAAGAGCAGTTGGAGGCCACGGAAGGAGTGCTGTATGGCACAGCTCGTTTGGAGGTTTGATAGCACAGTGTCCAATGATTTGGCCGAAAGTATATAGAATGGTGTCGTCTGCGTAGAGGTGGATCAGGGAATCGCCCGCAGCAAGAGCAACATCATTGATATATACAGAGAAAAGAGTCGGCCCGAGAATTGAACCCTGTGGCACCTCATAGAGACTGCCAGAGGACCGACAGCATGCTTCTCAGATTTGACACACTGAACCTGTCTGCAAAGTAATTGGTGAACCAGGCAAGGGGCAGTCATCCGAAACCGAGGCTGTTGAGTCTGCCGATAAGAATTTGGTGATTGACAGAGTCAAAGCCTTGGCAGGTCGATGAAGACGGCTGCACAGTACTGTCTTTTATCGATGGCGGTTATGATATCATTTGGTACCTTGAGTGTGGCTGAGGTGCACCCATGACCGGCTCGGAAACCATATTGCACAGCCTGTGCAACCTGGCTTCATTGACTTGGCTGAAGACCTTAGATAGGCAGGGCAGGATGGATATAGGTCTATAGCAGTTTGGGTCCAGGGTGTCTCCCCTTTGAAGAGGGGATGACTGCGGCAGCTTTCCAATCCTTGGGGATCTCAGACGATATGAAAGAGAGGTTGAACAGGCTGGTAATAGGGGTTGCGACAATGGCGGCAGATAGTTTCAGAAATAGCGGGTCCAGATTGTCAAGCCCAGCTGATTTGTACGGGTCCAGGTTTTTGCAGCTCTTTCAGAACATCTGCTATCTGGATTTGGGTAAGGGAGAACCTGAGAGGCTTGGGTGAGGAACTACGGGGGGCGGAGCTGTTGGCCGAGGTTGGAGTAGCCAGGCGGAAGGCATGGCCAGCCGTTGAGAAGTGCTTATTGAAGTTTTCGATAATCATGGATTTATCGGTGGAGACCGTGTTTCCTAGCCTCAGTGCAGTGGGCAGCTGGGAGGAGGTGCTCTTGTTCTCCATGGACTTCACAGTGTCCCAGAACTTTTGGAGTTGGAGCTACAGGATGCAAACTTCTGCCTGAAGAAGCTGGCCTT
>NW_026280268.1:0-3504 GCF_023373465.1 Oncorhynchus keta | reverse complement strand
AATGTAACTTACAGAGTGCATCAAACATGATTTTAGACCTTGTTTATGGAAAAGTGTTTATTTCTGTATTTCAAGGTTGCAACTTGCTGAAAATTGTCCACAGTGTTCCTATGATCTAGTTTAAACAGTACTGCAAATATGTAACTTACAGAGTGCATCAAACATGATTTTAGACCTTGTTTATGGAAAAGTGTTTATTTCTGTATTTCAAGGTTGCAACTTGCTGAAAATTGTCCACAGTGTTCCTATCATCTAGTTTAAACAGTACTGCAAAAATGTAACTTACAGAGTGCATCAAACATGATTTTAGACCTTGTTTATGGAAAAGTGTTTATTTCTGTATTTCAAGGTTGCAACTTGATGACAATTGTCCACAGTGTTCCTATAATCTAGTTTAAACAGTACTGCAAAAATGTAACTTACAGAGTGCATCAAACATGATTTTAGACCTTGTTTATGGAAAAGTGTTCATTTCTGTATTTCAAGGTTGCAACTTGATGACAATTGTCCACAGTGTTCCTATAATCTAGTTTAAACAGTACTACAAAAATGTAACTTACAGAGTGCATCAAACATGATTTTAGACCTTGTTTATGGAAAAGTGTTTATTTCTGTATTTCAAGGTTGCAACTTGCTGAAAATTGTCCACAGTGTTCCTATGATCTAGTTTAAACAGTACTGCAAATATGTAACTTACAGAGTGCATCAAACATGATTTTAGACCTTGTTTATGGAAAAGTGTTTATTTCTGTATTACAAGGTTGCAACTTGCTGAAAATTGTCCACAGTTTTCCTATCATCTAGTTTAAACAGTACTGCAAAAATGTAACTTACAGAGTGCATCAAACATGATTTTAGACCTTGTTTATGGAAAAGTGTTTATTTCTGTATTTCAAGGTTGCAACTTGATGACAATTGTCCACAGTGTTCCTATAATCTAGTTTAAACAGTACTACAAAAATGTAACTTACAGAGTGCATCAAACATGATTTTAGACCTTGTTTATGGAAAAGTGTTCATTTCTGTATTTCAAGGTTGCAACTTGATGACAATTGTCCACAGTGTTCCTATAATCTAGTTTAAACAGTACTACAAAAATGTAACTTACAGAGTGCATCAAACATGATTTTAGACCTTGTTTATGGAAAAGTGTTTATTTCTGTATTTCAAGGTTGCAACTTGCTGAAAATTGTCCACGGTGTTCCTATGATCTAGTTTAAACAGTACTGCAAAAATGTAACTTACAGAGTGCATCAAACATGATTTTAGACCTTGTTTATGGAAAAGTGTTCATTTCTGTATTTCAAGGTTGCAACTTGCTGAAAATTGTCCACAGTGTTCCTATGATCTAGTTTAAACAGTACTGCAAAAATGTAACTTACAGAGTGCATCAAACATGATTTTAGACCTTGTTTATGGAAAAGTGTTTATTTCTGTATTTCAAGGTTGCAACTTGCTGAAAATTGTCCACAGTGTTCCTATGATCTAGTTTAAACAGTACTGCAAAAATGTAACTTACAGAGTGCATCAAACATGATTTTAGACCTTGTTTATGGAAAAGTGTTTATTTCTGTATTTCAAGGTTGCAACTTGCTGAAAATTGTCCACAGTGTTCCTATGATCTAGTTTAAACAGTACTGCAAAAATGTAACTTACAGAGTGCATCAAACATGATTTTAGACCTTGTTTATGGAAAAGTGTTTATTTCTGTATTTCAAGGTTGCAACTTGCTGAAAATTGTCCACAGTGTTCCTATGATCTAGTTTAAACAGTACTGCAAATATGTAACTTACAGAGTGCATCAAACATGATTTTAGACCTTGTTTATGGAAAAGTGTTTATTTCTGTATTTCAAGGTTGCAACTTGATGACAATTGTCCACAGTGTTCCTATAATCTGGTTAAACAGTACACAAATATGACTTTCAGAAATGCATCAACATGT
Source organism: Oncorhynchus keta (assembly GCF_023373465.1). NCBI lineage: Eukaryota > Metazoa > Chordata > Actinopteri > Salmoniformes > Salmonidae > Oncorhynchus > Oncorhynchus keta. Next base: position 1,560 of record NW_026280268.1, on the reverse strand, counting down.
TTAGGCCTTGTTGTGGAAAGTGTTTATTTCTGTATTTCAAGGTTGCCACTTGCTGAAAATTGTCCACAGTGTTCCTATAATCTAGTTTAAACAGTACTGCAAAAATGTAACTTACAGAGTGCATCAAACATGATTTTAGACCTTGTTTATGGAAAAGTGTTTATTTCTGTATTTCAAGGTTGCAACTTGCTGAAAATTGTCCACGGTGTTCCTATGATCTAGTTTAAACAGTACTGCAAAAATGTAACTTACAGAGTGCATCAAACATGATTTTAGACCTTGTTTATGGAAAAGTGTTCATTTCTGTATTTCAAGGTTGCAACTTGCTGAAAAATTGTCCACAGTGTTCCTATGATCTAGTTTAAACAGTACTGCAAAAATGTAACTTACAGAGTGCATCAAACATGATTTTAGACCTTGTTTATGGAAAAGTGTTTATTTCTGTATTTCAAGGTTGCAACTTGCTGAAAATTGTCCACAGTGTTCCTATGATCTAGTTTAAACAGTACTGCAAATATGTAACTTACAGAGTGCATCAAACATGATTTTAGACCTTGTTTATGGAAGAGTGTTTATTTCTGTATTTCAAGGTTGCAACTTTTGCAAAATTGTCCACAGTGTTCTATGATCTAGTTTAAACAGTACTGCAAAATGTAACTTACAGAGTGCATCAAACATGATTTTAGACCTTGTACATGGAAAAGTGTTTATTTCTGTATTTCAAGGTTGCAACTTGCTGAAAATTGTCCACAGTGTTCCTATGATCTAGTTTAAACAGTACTGCAAATATGTAACTTACAGAGTGCATCAAACATGATTTTAGACCTTGTTTATGGAAAAGTGTTTATTTCTGTATTTCAAGGTTGCAACTTGCTGAAAATTGTCCACAGTGTTCCTATGATCTAGTTTAAACAGTACTGCAAAATGTAACTTACAGAGTGCATCAAACATGATTTTAGACCTTGTTTATGGAAAAGTGTTCATTTCTGTATTTCAAGGTTGCAACTTGCTGAAAATTGTCCACAGTGTTCCTATGATCTAGTTTAAACAGTACTGCAAAAATGTAACTTACAGAGTGCATCAAACATGATTTTAGACCTTGTTTATGGAAAAGGTGATTTATATTCTGTATTACAAAGGTTGCAACTTCGCTGAAAATTGTCCACGGTTTTCCTATCATCTAGTTTAAACAGTACTGCAAAAATGTAACTTACAGAGTGCATCAAAGCATGATTTTGGAGCCTTGTTTATGGAAAAGTGTTTATTTCTGTATTTCAAGGTTGCAACTTGCTGAAAATTGTCCACAGTGTTCCTATGATCTAGTTTAAACAGTACTGCAAAAATGTAACTTACAGAGTGCATCAAACATGATTTTAGACCTTGTTTATGGAAAAGTGTTCATTTCTGTATTTCAAGGTTGCAACTTGCTGAAAATTGTCCACAGTGTTCCTATGATCTAGTTTAAACAGTACTGCAAAAATGTAACTTACAGAGTGCATCAAACATGATTTTAGACCTTGTTTATGGAAAAGTGTTTATTTCTGTATTTCAAGGTTGCAA
>NW_026280267.1:0-1525 GCF_023373465.1 Oncorhynchus keta | reverse complement strand
TTTTTATTTTTTTTATTTCACCTTTATTTAACCAGGTAGGCTAGTTGAGAACAAGTTCTCATTTGCAACTGCGACCTGGCCAAGATAAAGCATAGCAGTGTGAACAGACAACACAGAGTTACACATGGAGTAAACAATTAGCAAGTCAATAACACAGTAGAAAAAAATGGGCAGTCTATATACAATGTGTGCAAAGGCATGAGGAGGTAGGCGAATAATACAATTTTGCAGATTAACACTGGAGTGATAAATGATCAGATGGGCATGTACAGGTAGAGATATTGGTGTGCAAAAGAGCAGAAAAGTAAATAAATAAAACAGTATAAAAACAGTATGGGAATGAGGTAGGTGAAAAAGGGTGAGCTATTTACCTATAGACTATGTACAGCTGCAGCGATCGGTTAGCTGCTCGGATAGCTGATGTTTGAAGTTGGTGAGGAGATAAAAGTCTCCAACTTCAGCGATTTTTGCAATTCGTTCCAGTCACAGGCAGCAGAGTACTGGAACGAAAGGCGGCAAATGAGGTGTTGGCTTTAGGGATGATCAGTGAGATACACCTGCTGGAGCGCGTGCTACGGATGGGTGTTGCCATCGTGACCAGTGAACTGAGATAAGGCGGAGCTTTACCTAGCATGGACTTGTAGATGACCTGGAGCCAGTGGGTCTGGCGACGAATATGTAGTGAGGGCCAGCCGACTAGAGCATACAAGTCGCAGTGGTGGGTGGTATAAGGTGCTTTAGTGACAAAACGGATGGCACTGTGATAGACTGCATCCAGTTTGCTGAGTAGAGTGTTGGAAGCCATTTTGTAGATGACATCGCCGAAGTCGAGGATCGGTAGGATAGTCAGTTTTACTAGGGTAAGCTTGGCAGCGTGAGTGAAGGAGGCTTTGTTGCGGAATAGAAAGCCGACTCTGGATTTGATTTTTGATTGGAGATGTTTGATGTGAGTCTGGAAGGAGAGTTTGCAGTCTAGCCAGACACCTAGGTACTTATAGATGTCCACATATTCAAGGTTGGAACCATCCAGGGTGGTGATGCTAGTCGGGCATGCGGGTGCAGGCGCGATCGGTTGAAAAGCATGCATTTGGTTTTACTCGCGTTTAAGAGCAGTTGGAGGCCACGGAAGGAGTGCTGTATGGCATTGAAGCTCGTTTGGAGGTTTGATAGCACAGTGTCCAATGACGGGCCGAAAGTATATAGAATGGTGTCGTCTGCGTAGAGGTGGATCAGGGAATCGCCCGCAGCAAGAGCAACATCATTGATATACACAGAAAAGAGTCGGCCCGAGAATTGAACCCTGTGGCACCCCATAGAGACTGCCAGAGGACCCGGACAGCATGCCCTCTGATTTGACACACTGAACTCTGTCTGCCGTGGTGGTTGAGTGGGCCAGGCGTTGTGTCATCCGAAAAACCGAGGCTGTTGAGTCTGCCGATAAGAATTTGGTGATTGACAGAGTCGAAAGCCTTGGCGAGGCCGATGAAGGACGGCTGCACAGTACTGTCTTTATCGATGGGCGGTT